>NC_031776.1:11276710-11576710 GCF_001522545.3 Parus major | reverse complement strand
AAAGAAAAGCACAACATCACATCAGTAGGAGTCTATTCCCATAGATATCTAACCCATACATATTAAATATGTTTAATCACATCATTCCTTTCACAATAATCCCCTTCATTTAACTTTCTCCTTCAAGTGGCACTAATATTGTTGTGTATGAAGAAACCCTTCATCCTTTCTGTTGTTCACTCTGTATGGACTCTGTATAATTCCTCTCTGAACTGAAAGAGCAAGATGAGGCACCAGATGACAGGAAACCAAAGTGATACCATTTGTTAACCAAGCTTTAGAAAGCTGCGTTGAGAGGTAGCCACCTAAAGAATGCTTCATAGAGCTTCCCATAGGGTTCTAAGAAAAAGTTGATAAACTACAGGGTCATAAAATAGGCTACCCAGCCTCAAATTGTTTGCCTTTTTGTCCAAGATTGCTTGAACTCACAATTTTATGGACACCAACATGGGTTTTAGAGTGCCTACCTTGCCTACCTGTCTGCATGAACAGAACTGTGACACTTGCCAAATAAATCAATTCTCTGAGGCTGCTGCAGCACACTCCACACAGTTTCTTTCTAGAACATCACTGTAAACATAAGTGAAAACATGTAGCAACCTAAGCCCCAGAGACAATGCATCCTAACAGCAAAACAGAATACACCATATCCTGCACTGTGCCAGATCTTTACTTCCAAACGGCTGACTAACTGGGCAAAACATAAGACCAGCAAGGAGCTTTAAGGCTAGAATTATTGATAGCTGTATTGATCACCTGAGCCTACACCTGTGAGGAGGAAGGAAAGGGAGTTTCTATTCCCTACGGTGGAGTAAGGGGATGTCCCACTGCTGATTCCTGCCACACCAAGTCTGCTGCTGTCTAACTTCTCAGTCTTGAAGAACCATCCACAGTGCTGCCCTGCTGAAGGGAAATGCAGAGTAGGTATGTTTAAATTGGGATTAACTTGTCAAATGTCAGAGTTTTTGGGACTGGGAGACTGGGCATTTGTACTGGCAGGAGAACAGCAGTACCCAGAGCCTGTACATGCAGAACAGCTTAAAGTCAGAGTTTTGAACACATCAGCTCAAGTCCTAGAAGCAGCAAAGCTGCATTAGCGCAGAGCTCTGCCTAGATTAATACACTCTTAACAAAACTAATTAGCTGGGGTGGGCCGATAATTAGCTCATTAGCTTGCAAATGCTGCTGAAGTGCTACCAGGACCCATGAAGATTTACACTAAGCAGGAAAAAACATCTATTAAATAGCATCAAAACCAACCAGATAATACTTCTATTTAAGGTGGGTTTTTTAAAATCCTGAACAGCCTATTAGACTGACTTCTATTAGGAAAGCTGCTTAAATAGGCACCCTTTACTATAGCAAGCCAGAGGGAGAGAGGAAGGTGGTCAGCAAACCCCCAAGAAGGGAGCACAGAATTCTGTAGCACCCAATCTCCTCCACAATCCCCCAATGGCTTCCTCCTACCCCAGCTTCAGCTGTAGCCAGCCATGACACACTTGTGCTCAAAAGCAGCAGCTCACCCTCCTAGTAGATCTGCAGCTCAGACTACGATGTCCACAAAGACACTCCAACTAAGTAACTTCCAATCACATACACAACTCTGGAACATCAAGCCACTACATCTACAAGCTACACTGACATCTTTCTCCCCTCAACTTTTTGTAAGGATTCACTTTGCTAACCTCATAGCGAACCAGGGGAGGATCAGCTTCAATTATATTAATATAAAGACTCTGAAGATAGAGACAAAACCACAAGCAGAGGGCTGAACAAAACACACCTGGAGTTACTTCAAATCAGAACAGTAAGGGAGCAGACTCTTTGCAAAGCTGTGAAACTGTATCAGTTGACAGCAGTGGGAAATTAAGTCATTCTGGGCACATCTGCATTGTCAGCTTAATGTAGCGTGGAGTTTACTCTTGAAGCTCATTCCTGCCAGCAGCCCCATAAGAGTGGCCTGCTCCCTGGTACCACAGAGCTTGGAAGCTCAAGGAACAGCCTGAGGGACATAATGTGGTGCAACCTGTCCACTTTACATCCTTCTGTAGCGTATTTTTACAGCAAGAATGGTATTTTGAAGTTGCAAATCGCCAAGAGGCATTCACTTGAACAAAACTAGCACTAACAGAATCACAGGCCTGCAGCAAAGGCTACAGCCTGGTCCATTCACTCTGCCTCATGGGGACTGGCAGAGAATGCAGCCTTTCACTCCCTCATGCAACTGGAGCAGCAATCACTCCAGAAGGGCTTGTGACATGCCACTGCAGCATTCTAGTGATAGCAGATACAATATTTGCCTGTTCTTTATTTTAAGCCACTAGGAAAGGTGGAAAGCAAGGGATAAAAATTGACACTTACATTTAACAAGTCCATTTTTAAATGCCGGAGGCTTCAAGCAGCTGAACGTTTCTCTGGATCCTGTGAGACTGGAGCTATCCAGAACCACCCAGCCAAGTGTGGTGATGCCAAACTACAAACTGACCTCATCTCCAGTAGGATGCTGAATCACATGGTCATGAGAAGATGACAGGCCCCTGTATCACATGGTTCACAAACTGCAGCACTCATACCTTCCCAACTAGTCTGTTTGCCCAGCTCAATAAAGACGTGAAAGGTGACATCAGTGGTGGCAGGCTCATCCTTTCCTACACCACCAAAAGAGTTGTGCCAGTAATTCCCACTAGCACCAGGATCCTGCAATTATATATCCTCCATAAATGCAATTAGGCACCTTCTGACAGTAGCACTCAACAAAAATTTAGTTCAGATGTCTGCATGGATTTGGTGCCAATTGAAAGCAAACTCTGACATGGCAGTAAACAGTTTCATCAGAATCTCCTCCAGGGGAGAAAGCAGTAAAAATCACTTCCTTAATGGGCAGGGTAAAAAAAAAGGCAAACAATGGGATATGTTAAACTTCTTTTAAGTCACTATAAAATGCATTGCTTTATGTATTGTTTCTTGAAACACCTTACATTTTCCAAAGACATTCAGTCTAAGGCAGTGAATATGAGAGGAAGAAAGAAGCATCAGCCCAAACTATTACAGACTGATGAAGCTATGGGCAACTATAAGCTTGGATTTGTGCTCATCTAGGCCCCTGGGAACTAAACTTAGTGAAAAAAAGGATGAAAGAATATGCTGCATTGTACTCAGCAAAAACTGCTGTACACAGGGATTGCAGCAGCTGAAAAACAGTTTCCTGTGTATCTGCCCAGCATGAACATGCAGCTGTCAGATAATTAAAGTGCACTTACAACATGAGTAGTCTTTACTATCACAAGTTTATAGTGGCCCCATCATTCACATAGCTAAGGTAAACAGCAAGGATTACTGGTCATAGCACATGAGACACTGAAGTTCAGTTTAGTAAAGATTACCTCCCTTGGAGAAGCCACATAGATTTAACTTAGGTAACAGCACAGTCTGACAGCAGAGAAAAATCATGAATGACAAACACCAAGGAACATACACCAGAAGAGATCATTTAGCTTCCTGATACATTTTCTGGATCCTCGTGGGTCACAGAAATTATCCAAGCATTGCATAGCAAAATTTAAAAAGCACAGAAAATGCTGTGAAGCAGAGGAGAAAAGAATAAAGGAAGAATAGGAGATCTCACACAACTTGATAAGCAATCTTGTTTGTTTTGGTGCTCAGGGGACTTGGTACCTCTATTCCAGGTAATAGAGATGTTTAACACAAGTGATACACAACAGATAGAGACTTCCCCTTTCCTCTTGTACTTGGAGAGAGAATTAGAAAGGAAATATCAATGATGTTCAAGAGGTAATGCATAAATTACAGGAGCTCTCAGTCAGTAGAAGGTAGCAAAAGACAGGTAAAATTAAAAGTCCCACAAGTCTCATTGATTCTTAATGACTCTTAGGCTCAAATTCCTGGCAAAGATTAGGGTTTCTTAGAATTTTATCTCAAGAGCACAAGAGGAGTTTTACAAGCTAGCTGTACTCAAACAAGAGAGCAGGGGTGCCTCAAGCACTGGGAAGCTTGCCCTATCCCGTTCTCAACACACCGGAACATTCTGTGGGAACCAGCTGTGCTTATCTCACACTGCATTACAACTGTGGGCTGAAACTCCAAAGCCGAGAAGGAAAACAGAGAGAGATTCTTTCAGTTGGGTAACAACTGGGTAGCAGAGCAAATTCAAGCAGCCTAGGGACTTTTATTTCTGCTATGCTGTAGGCCTGGATGACTACAGTCCAGTTTATGGGCTATGTTGTTCAGACAAACCTGGTCTGAACAACAGGTCCTCTGAAGAAGAGGTGGATGCACTGTCCCTTTGAATAAAATCCACTGGAGCTGGCATACCTAAGTACATATTGAGCTTTTCTACCTGTCGGTCTGAGCAAGCTCAGGCTGTTACCTGAATGTCTTCCAGTGGTACCTGAAACAATCACAACCTACAGGTTTTGCTGCTACAAGGATTTCTGACCTGCTCTGTAAGTCACATCAGACAAGTATTGCCCTGAATCTGAACAGGACACACTTAGGTCAATGATAGTCCTTGACAACCAGGCTCTGCTGTGCAGAGCCCCTGGAAAAAGCTATGAAGCTGATGACTTAGGTGCGACCTGATAGTTAAGAAGTTGAGCTGTCTTTGTCAGGTGGGCACACCTGAGTGGACAGAAGAGGATGCACAGATGTGTCACACACACAGCCTTTACCATTGCCTGTGCAGTTCTGCACAAGGTGCTGGTACAAGGAGCTGAAGAATCCTGCAAGAGTCCTGGCTCAAGACACTTCCCTCCGAGTGGTTATGACCCCCAGGCAATACAGTGGCCAGCTCTCTGAGCAGCTGCTGAAGGCTGTACTCCTGCTTGCCTGTACTCATCTTGGAGAGGCAAGTGATAAGGAGGAATTTCACAAGGAATAACTGTAGAGAGTGAGCATCAGCTGGGACACTGTCCCTGTGCAAACATCACATTCTCTTGGATCCTGGCTGTATTTCGTTCCCATGGCACAAGGCAAGCCTTTTCCCAAGTGATTCAAAAACCCCAGGTGACCTACTGGGTCATCAAGTGAGACAAAGCACATAAACTTGTTAAATTCACCATTTCAATGGCTGGAGGAAATTTACCGGTACCTTACAAAGAAGAGAAAACTACAAGAAACTTTTCATATACAGGGAACCACAGTTTCAAAAGGTTGCCATATGACAGTTACTGGTTGGTTCAACATCACCTGGGCAATTGCCCTTAGATCACATTTTTAAAATCTCTCTCCAAAAGGCCTCTTTCCTGGACAGACAAACTGAGAAATTAACTGCTTAAATTTTTCAGATTATCCCAATTTTAAAATGTCTCACAAAAATATATTTTGACTGATATTCCTGCACAAACCCACTGGCAATACTCAGGAAAAACTCACAAAAACTGGAGAAAGAGACTCCCTGGTCAGGAATGCTTGGCTACAAGGGTCAAGAGAGGGTAGCTGAATGTAAGCATAACCATTTCCATGTTTCAAACCCACCTGTTTGCCAGTCTCATTGCCCTTAAGGATGAAATTAACTGCCAACATTTATCAGTGAAGAAGAGCTCCCACATCCTGTCTGCTAGACCCAGGGAGAGGCAAACAGCAGGAACAGCTGCAATTAACTTGAGGCCTAATTACAGTTAAGCTAAAAGACAGTGGTGATATTTTCTACTCTACAGAAAACAAAACAAAAATAAACCACTGCAAAAAGATGAAAAAAGAAGTGAACCCAGGGAGGAAGAAGAATGCCATGTTCTGTGAGGGGAAACAGACCCTTAGCAAGGACACATGAGTCTGGATCTGTGAAGCATGGATTTTCTTCAGCTGCTGATCTCACCCAGTGCCTCTAACATCCATGCCAAGCATCTTCCCCATGTGGAGAGCTAGCAGATCACAGCTCCAGAACAGCTCATCCAGTGATGAGCACACAGCAATGCACAATAAACACTGCTTACAGTATACATTATCTTTAATTTTAACTGTCATTTGTAAACAGTGATTAAAACACAAGAAACACTAAGCTGCAAAGAGCATAACAGCCTGCACTAGAACAAAGTGGGGCCAGAGGCTGAGGAGCACCCAGGAGTGTAGGAAGACAAACCATCAGAAGAATTTCTTTTCCAGAAACTGACTGCTGGACAGCTCTCCCAAGATCTTGATAGCTGACTCATTTGCCTCGAAGCCATCTGACACACATCCCTCCTGTCTGGGGAGCACCACCAAGTAATAAAGGGCTGTGTCACTTCCTGGGGATAACCAACCATTTAAAATCTCAGCAGCTGGGCTGGGATGAAGGATGAAGGACTTTAACAAGGAAAGGAACAAAAAGCCAAGCAGACTGACCACAGGGGAGCAGCTGGTGGTGACACATAGCCCAGGCTGCAGCCAGCCAAACGCATCATGGGCACTTTCTTAGGTCACATCAGACTGGAGCCCAGACCACCCCCTCTGCATGCTGCCTGGTGGCTGCCTGACCTCGCAAAATCCACAGGGACAAAAAGAACAAAGCACTGCAGTAATTTGGCCCAAGACATGGATCTGTGGTTTTAATCACACCTGTAGTCTCAAATAACAACCTGAGAGTGTAAATTATTTCTGTGCTTACATTCCAGTTTTGTCCAAGTTGTATAACTGGGATTTTATATGCTGTCCTTGTCCACAAGAACACTGCCTGTTCTGTCAGGCACACAGACACCACAAAAGAAGCTTGTCACCTCCTGAATTCAGCACAGAGTACAGAAATTGTCAAGGAACAGGGTATCCAAGAGGGGTGATACGAACTCCTCCAGTACAAGAGGAAGCATGATTGAACTAGACAAGCAGGAAACGACAAACAACATGACTCAGTCTAATACTTCTAATACTTCTATACTTCTAATGATATCTGCCTCTGTGGAGCAGCTTGGCTCCTGCTAGGATGTGGAACAACTTGGTATATGTCAGGTGAATAAAACTTCTCTTAAAAAAAAGAAGAAACATTTCTACTTAATGCAAACTGAAATTTTTTAAGTATCTCCTCACTCCACATTTTTTAGGACTAGGCTGAAGAGGAAAGACAGTCAGTCCTTAAATGTTTGACTTTTTTTTTTTTTTAAAGCTCAGAAATTAAAACATTTTCAATTTGCCCTTGTTGAGCTGTGAACAGAAGTAAAAAGCAAAGCTGGGAATAACAGCTTGCATTTCCTCACAGGCCCAAAAGAAGATAAGAAACCATCTCCCACAAGAGAATGAACAAAACACAGGAGACCAATTCCCCCCTGAGGTCCCAGCACAGCTGTAAGAAACACACTTGATATCCAAATCTGTACTGTACAGGTTTCTGAGTAGTCCTGATCTGCAGCTGGAGCTAACTCCTCTCTCCAACTGTAGTACCTAAACAATCAGCTGGGACAGTACAAGCCATTCTACAGTGAGACCTGGATTTCCCAGAACTGTTAGTGGTTGTGTGCTGACATTGAGGGAAATACAATCACAAAAAAGCTTAATCACAACCTCATTTCAGACCTCCAACTAAGCTCTTCTCTTGTTTTTCAAACAGCCTGAACCCCAGTGCATTGTCACATAAGGCAGGAGAAGGAAAAGAAGCAATGATCCAAATAATGCTTAAGTTCAACAACATACCACAGCAACCCAAATGCTCAGGTCCTGGCAGCCCTGCCACAACAGCTGACCCTGTGGGATGGCTGTAACCACAGGCACTACCACAGAGTTCCGTGACTACCCAACGCGGTCTTTTCCAAACTGAACTACATCTTCATTACAGAAAATCTTAGCAGAAACCCTGTAGAAACCTAAAGGCATCTGATGATATTGAAATGCTAACAATAATCTGACTTCAGTCGGATAAGGTCCTGCAGGAACAATGTACCTAGCTACTACAGACTGATAACAACTTTTATTCCCACTGTACTGTGCTCTGTTTCACATTTTAGATTTCTGATTTAACTCCCAAATTCATTAATTTTCAATAATTAAGACATTAAAGTGGCAAGATAACAATTACAGTTGCTTAAAGTGTATGGACATTAGACCAACTAAGATTCAGATGCCTTCTTATTCTTACTTCGAGTTTTTGTAGTCAAGTTAGTAGGGTATGCAGGGCTGAAAGTGAGATTTGTCTGTAAAGCTTTGCAGGATGAGGGCCATTTGTGCATATTTGCAGAACAGGTCAGGAGCAAGTCATGGTGCCCTACAAAAACTCGAGTAGGCTCGAGTTTCTTCCCTCACCTCACCTCGCAGGGCCAAGTGAGCCCACATTTCTGCTGATACTCCAGCCAGCACACACTCATTCCCACACAACACAGACTCTCCTGTCAGGCCTATTTGATTCCAGAACGTTTAACTCCATTGGCTGTGTCTGGGTGCCTGCTCCTTAAAAGAAGCAATTTTACTGCAAGGTAAGAAGACCGCGGCAATATGCCACGCTCTGGGCTATTGAAATAGAGAGGGGCGTCAGCACCCCGTGCCTACACATAGTGGAGTCTGACTCGAGGAGCACCCAAATTCCTAACAAGACCGTGAGCCGGGTGGGGAAAACGAGAGCGCGGGGCCTTTTTATGCAGAGGGGAACATGTCCTTGCAGACGAGCACATGACTACAGGCGTGTTCGTGCTGTAAATGCAAACGCGGCCGCGCCCGGGCCCTCCCCCACAGCCCCGCACGCTCGGGCGGGCAGGCAGCGCGGCAAAGGCTGCGGGAAGCCCAGCCCGGCCGCCCGCCCCGGAGGGGCCGGGGAGCCTCGCAGCCCCTCCGGCCCCGCCCCGCCCACGGACCAAAGGGAGGATTTATTTACCTGCGGCCGGGCCGCGCTGTGCCCGCGCTCCGGGAGGGGCCCGCGCTGGCCCTGCCCGGCGGCCCCTCCTGCCGCCGCGTCCTGCCGCAAAGCCGTCCCGGCCGCCGCGGGAAACGGCTCCGCCGCACCAAGGTTCCTGCCGCCGCCAGCGCCCGCCGAGCGTGGGGGAAACCCGCCACTCTCACTTCCCTTAAAAATACAGAACTGGAAAAACCACAGGTTTTCCTATATAAACATCAAGGGTGAAGTTGCACCTTTCCAAGTTTAAAGCGGCCGAGATTCTCAGGGAGCTGGCGCTTGGCTTCAGGAGAGATGGGAAACGCAAAATCCTAGCGGGATTTTCACAGTCCCAAATGCGAGATCGCTTACCTAGGCGCGAAGGCTGCAGGGAGCAGCGTGGTGCATGAATCCATAGCGCCACGGGGCAGCAAAAGGAGCTCTAGCAGAACCTGTTACCCGAGGAAAACAAAGAGTTACAAGACAATTACAAATGGTTTCAGGTAGCATGGCAACCCACACGGCGATACTAGTCCTACAACAGTAACCTCACGGCAAGAAATAGCCGCGTCTGGATTAGGGGTGCACGTGGATTTTGATGTGCCGTGTACACAGACCACCTCTCACTAGCACCATGCACAGGTCCAAGCTCCTGGGCACGGTGGTGTCTCGCTGGCTGTGCCGCAGGGGAGCCGGTGGTGCTGTGCTGAGCTGCAGAGATCGGGTTAGTGCTGAAGTGGAACCACAAGATGTGGTGCTGAATTGAATCCATCAAGTGGATTCACGATCCACAGCAAAAGGCAGGCGTTAGGTCAGCTTCCACCAGCTTTCATCTCCTCACATATCAACCATTTATGTATACTGTAAAACGCAACTGGCACAATTAACAAAGTGGCATTTGAATGGGTTATCTCACTTCAGTGACAGCAAGGGTAAATGAGAGCCTTTGGCATATAAAATACCAGTTAATCTGGCTGGAAATTAATTAATCTCAGCCTTCAAAAATAACATTACTAGACCACCATACATTCCAAGTCCTGCTCCCAAAGATGAATGATTCTTCACTGTTTTGTAAAGAAGGTAACAGTCAAGGATTGATCTTTTTTGTTCCAATCCAGCTGTATCCACCTAGATCCCACAAAGGACAAGGCAGTATCATTACCTGCCATGTTGTTTATCACTATCCAGCCTTTTCTCAAATGGTACTTGGACATCTCTTGGGCTCCTCAGAAGGAAAGAAACTCTCCAGGACCCCTGTGTCTGACAGTGTTTCAGAACTTTGCCTCTCTTCCAGGTACAATCTAAAAGTTTCTTTTCAGGCCCAACCAAATCTTACACAGGATGTGCTGGTCCACTACCTGTGGGGACACAGCTGTCAGGGGAGAAAAGCAGGTAGTGTGCACTGTAAAAAAAAAAAATTAAAAAATCTATCTCTTCCTTGCTTCTGATTCCTCTAGTTGATTTCTCTAGTAGAGATTTTTTCTTCCTGCAGTCTGTGTGCCAATGGAGATGGAAAAAAACCACCCCAATTATCTACATTATGTTTCAAATCTCCAGTAAAACTCTCAGTTCTGGAGAAATAGGAACCTTTCAGATTTTGCGATTTTCATTGTTTAAGAATATCATTGTCCCCCAACATGAAATTACAAGCTGTTTCCAATAAGATATACTGGTTAAAGACATAGTGGTGGCTGTTTATCAGAACCTTCTATACAGCTTGACTTCCAGCTTTGTCCTAGTTGTTCACCAACCATCAGCACATGACCTAACACTGAACTGTGCATGGAGCCATATGGTGGTTACATGTATGAGTAAAATAATTGTACATTATTTGTCCATATGACAAAGACAGTGACCTGGGACACATGGATTCATCTTCCTTCTACTTGGAATGTGTCAAAATGTAATTTTTCTCCTTAGTTTCAACACTGTGTTCAAAGAGGGAAAAAATGCCTCTCTTTAGTTATACTAGAAACTTAGATGCTTTCCTTTTGGAAGAGTTTGCTGGACCAAGTGCTCCTTCAGTCTGAACATTGTCTATGAGTATTCGAGAATCATCTTTCGAAGACCAGATCATTGCACCATGTGTTCCTCAGTTTGGCTCCTGTTGACAAGAATCCAAACCTCCTTCTCAAACTGGGAAACTCAGCAACTCTCTGGGCACATCCTTTGCTGGCATAATGTGGAAGGAGCAATGCCCATTTATTTTGGCCATTGACTGACTTGACAGCTCATACCAGCTGAGCATTAGACCCACCAGTCTTCCACTGCCTCTGAAAAAGTGGCCTTTTTTCACACGTTTTAATTACTGACTCCCTACATAGAAGCTATTTCCTCACAGAAAGGCCATTAACTGGAGCGTTCAGCACAAGATGAAGCCTTTCTGATAATAGTTTCTTGAGTTCATGTTTGTGAAAATAAATATCATCAGATGATTAAATTAAACACCACAGCCAGCCCAGCTATACACTATTTTCACTTATCATGCAGAAGAGGAGATCAAAGAGAAAGGCTCAGGTAGAATTATTCCAACTCTTCCAAGTTTGGCTGACAGCTACCCATTGAACACACTAATTAGCTAGCTGCTTGGGGTGTGCGGCTCAAAATTAACCCCCCCAAAATTGGCTGGTATAGCCATTTTCATGCTCTGTAATCAACTGCATGCAGAAGAATGAGTGTCTCATCTCCTCTGTAAAGCAGCAGCTCTGCCTGATTCTGATTTTGGGGGCTATTGGGCCTCCATCCTCTTAGAATTTTGTGCGGGCACAAAGAGAGCTGTGCCTGGGGAACATGAGGAAAGGCTGGAGGCACCCCAGTCCTGCGGGGTTTCTGCTTCCCAGCTCTTCCCTCCCCTTCTGTGAGCAGCCATGCCCGTCTCTGCGCTCCTGCAGTGAGTAGCAGCACGGCTCTCACAAGCCCCCTGGCACGGGGGCTGCTTAAATAGGGAGATGGTTTCCCAAATGGAGTTTCGCCCAGCGCTTGCCTGCTTTGCTTCCTTGGGCCCTGAAGGCCCGGAAGGAGAGCGAAGCAGTGGGCAGCGTAGTCTGTTCCCACTGCGAGCCCGCTGTCCTCCCGTGAGCACACACACCCACACAACCAGAAAGCTCTGCTATTCTTCTGCTAATGGGATTGGCACCGCTTAAAGCAGTCTGCGAGGGTATTGTCTGCAACCACAGCAAGAGAAACATTATTCAAAGGCTATTCAGGCCCCAAAAGAAGCGGCAGAGCAGAGTAATTATCGAAGACTCTCCATTAACGAGGGCATCTTTGCTCTTTGTCTGTGTTGGTTTAATAAGGGCCACTAATGGGGCCGGGGGAGGGGCTCACTAATGCTTCTAAACAAACCTCCTTCCCTTCCCCACCCCCGCACCGTGAGGAGAGCTGCCTTTATGGGCACTGACAGCCGGGCTGGGAGTTACCATATTGCAGAGTGACCTTCGGGAAAACTTAGTGTGAACCCAGCCGCATTCAGCTCCATCCCCACCGAGCCGCTTGGAGCATCGTTTGGGTAGCTGTTCTCTTTTTAGCCTTTCCATGTTTCCCGATGCTCGCCAGACCCTTTTGTAGACCCCCTGCCCGACCTCTCTCATGTCATCTTGTGACCCTTCATGGCTGGACACGGCGGCACTGAGTGGCAGTAATGAGGGACGACAGTGCAGA
Organism: Parus major; assembly: GCF_001522545.3. Lineage (NCBI taxonomy): Eukaryota > Metazoa > Chordata > Aves > Passeriformes > Paridae > Parus > Parus major. The sequence goes on along the minus strand of NC_031776.1, from coordinate 11,564,265 downwards.
TTAAGTTCTCGCAGCAAAACCTGGAGCTGCTGTCCATTATCCAGCAGCTGTGACTGGGAGATGCTGCTGGGAAGGCATGACTGGAGCAGCCTCCCCTTCCCACACTGCCAGAGACGGCAGGCTGGCTTTTAGCATGGGCCAATGTCTCCCACCTTCTGGCTCTGGGCAGTTCTCTGGTGATGAAGAGATGGACTGAGGCAAAAACAAGCATGAACATCGATCCCAGCATTCTTCAGAGCCACTTTTGGGAGCATGCAGCTAAAATTCTTCTGAGAGCTCTGAAACTGTCCCCATCTTCAACCACCAGCTGTAAGGGGCCACCCAGTTTTTGAGGCAATTTGAAATATTACAGGGTCAGCTGCTTGCCGGTCACTAAAATGGTGAAATGGGGCCAAGAGATCTCAGAAGGTCTCTGCAAAAAACAGCATTGAAACAGAGAACTGCAATGGTACACACAGATAAGAATATTGAACAATACAGCCTGTTCCAAGGTGTTGTGGATACAAGGCTGAGAACTTCTAGACTCATTTTTAACCAATGAGGAATCTCAAGAACAATAAAAGGAAATTATTCCCCCACTACTTGAGAAGATCTTTTACTGAAGCCAAGCTATGGACACTGTTCTACTCTAGCTCACCTTCAAGTAGATGGTTGTACTGTACAACCAGTCCATGGACTGCAGAGACAAAGCAGTGTCTTTGTGCCTGTAGGCATGAAGAGTTCCTTTAGCACTCTTGGGAACCTCACAGCTGGGCCTCTTTTGTTATGGTAAATTATTTCATTCAGCTGAGGTATGGAATGACAAAATTCTCTGCACAGGCAGTCCTGTCCACTTAGGCAAATATCCTGGTGCTAAAGGCTTATCACAAACAGAGGAAGAAAGATATGTGGGGACAGACTCCTCACTTAAACCACATGGCTCTGGTTTGAAGAAACAGCCTCCACAAAGGAGTTTACCCTTGTTTCCTCAGGGCTTGGTAGTTTTGAAATTTTCAAGATTTTGGCCTTTTCAACATTTCACCAGTAACTGTATCTCTTCTAACAAAAGAAACTTCTCGGAGGTGCTCCTCTGAACACCATCTCTATAGGATCAAAACATCTCAGAACAATCTTGCAAGTCAAAGAAAGAACAATCACCCTTTACACACAGAGAGCTAAGCCTCAGTGAAATTAAATAATACCTGAGGTCATCTTACCATGGCAGAGCTAGGAAGTCGATACAGGTCTTTCTCCAGTGTCTTACTGCAGTGTATGAAGATCACTGGTATTCCTTCACCCTCTTCTGAATCACATTTCAGTATCATACTCCTGATACAGAAAATCCATCCTGTTTTCAGCATTTCATTATTCATGTTAATCAGTTTCTGTTTATATTATTTCTTCTTTTTCTTCTTCTTAAAGAATAATCATTAAACATACATAAAACAATGATTACTAGTAGCACAGGACCTGGCCTCTAGCATGAGTTTTGCTTTATAAGTGTCTTTAAAAGTCCTCCGTCTTTTCCACTAGCAGATAATACTGCCAGCTTTGTTGCAAATAAAGACAATATTTGAACAAAAACAAAGCAGTGACTCAGAAGGAAGAACTGAAATCTCATTGATATCCAAAGCAAGGGGAAATTAACAGAAAGGTGAAAAAAAAAAGGTTGGTTTACAGCTTAGAAGACATAGATACCACAAAACAAGTAATTGCAGCATGTAAAGAAGGGATGGTCAAGGCAGAGATTAGTCATGAGAAGGGAAATCTTGAGACCCTGAATGAAAGAAATCTCAGTGAGCACCTTGTGAATGGCAGGCTGAAATGACATGGTCCTTTAGAAAGTAGGAGAGCTCACAATATCTTATCTCCTAGTGACAGAGATAGGATGGGCAGTGAGAGACTGTGGAACTTTAGCCAGACTAGGACAACTGAAGGTGAAGCATCAGGTACAAAAGAGATGGAAACTCAGCAAGTAAGGTCTTGGAAGCAAAGCTTTGGTCTAAGAGCCACCATCTTGTCTGCAAGTCTTTGTCCAATTTATTCTCCTCCAGATCTAGTTCCTGTAGTGAGCAGGGAATGATTACATCAGATCTCATCAAACCAGTTCTATTTAGACTTGCTCATTAACACCTATAGTTTAGTACAGAGATATTCTCTCACCACCCTCCCCCTTTATTTATTTATATTATTATTAATAATTCTACTGGCATTTGAAGTGAACACACAATGAGCATAAGTGGATTTCTCCAGGTTGTTTTATTTCACTCTACTGCTGTTACCCTGTTCCACTTTAAATAAAATATCTAACCAAGAACTGATTTTAATCCTACTAAAACAATGAAAAGGCCTTCATTGGCTGTATAGTTTTGGATTGTGCCCCGAATTGTGTTCGATCTCATTTTATGTAGACTTGACCCATTTATTCAATTGCACCTGTGTCTTGAAACCCAGGGGAAACTGGATTGGAGTGAGAAGAAGTATGCATTTCCAGAAAATCCTTTGTGTATGTTTGCAAGGAGAAGACATTATATGGGACAGGAAGCAGCTATTAATCTCTGCAAGTGCCATCCTGGTTTAGTTCAATGCAACTTCCCTGCTTTGTCTCTGTATCCTTAGAATTCTTCTTTCTCTACTGAACAGGTCTTGTTCTGCCAGCTTAGCAAAATCCTGTCCCTCTAATGCCCTCAACTGGTGTTTCCTGCACCTCCTTTTCATTCCTGCAGGCCATTCTCCAGGATAACAGGAGTGGTACAGAGAAGCACTCACTCACTCAGCAGCCTGGTAAATCAAGGGTCCACTAGAATAGGGGGGACAGTAGCAACTGTGTGACATTTTTGCCTGCCCATGCAGCCCCATTTGGAAAGGTTTACAGGCAGGATGTCAGATTAGGGTGGTGACTTTCTTCCTTTACTCCTCTGGTATGCCACGAGCTTCCTGTGTGAGTTTAAGCAAGCTGCTTTAGCCTCCGTATCTCCATTTCCCTGTCCAGAAAGGGGAATGCTGCTGCAAGGGTACATTTGAGAACACTTAAACTCTACACTGATAGGGACAGAGAAATCAAGTTTTTATGAACTCCTGTCCTGACCAGGAGTGGCTTCTGTATACAGTGACTACGCTACAGTGACTCTTCACCTTAATGCTAATTTAATTAGCAAGTAGCAAAGCAGGGAACTCTTGCAGATGTTTTTGCCTTTCAGGTGCAGCTGCAGTTCCATGGAAGCTAGAGCAGTCTCAGGGCTCTTTTTCCCTCTGGTATAAGGACTAGAGCTCTCAGGACCATAAATGTGGCCCACAGGTATAATTTCCCCATAGCTACAACTGCTATATAAATCCTGTCCTGAGAACTAAAATTCTCTTTACTCCATCTATCCATCATGGTACTCATGTTCAAAGCACATCTAAGAATATGGTCAGCCTCAATAGTATGCGTTATAATAGTCTCAGCCTTTTTCATTTTAACTTTTAAATCTAGGGCAGAAATAAAAAGAAGGGGAAAAGGCTGATAGAATTAACAGGGAATCCAAGTAAATAAAAAGGATGTGTTTGTGTTCATGCAGGTGAACCTCTTATGTGGTAAAGGAACATGAGTTTGCCTTGGGCAGAGGAGTCTCTACAGTGCCACCTATAAGAGAGTAATAGTTTTTAGTATTTACTGCATCCTGTAAGAGTAAAGCCTAAGCAACCAGGCTTTACACAACTGTGTCACAAGATACAAAGGAGAAAGGCTTAGGCACTCTGAGTATACCCTGAAGAGGGCTGAAGTATCTTCTGTTCCAGAAATTAGTCTCAGCTGTAAATCAAAACTGCAGTACTTCAGCATAGGTATCTATGAAATCAATGCCATTGTAATGCCTTCCCATCTTCAGCCCTTTGCAAGAGCCTCCTTGTCTGGCTTCTTTAACAGGATCTATATCCACCAGGACAGCATGTTTCTGGCAGTAACATGCCACTGAAATACTGTGACTGCATTTGAGTGATTATTTTGTGTCATATCTCGTATCCACCTGTCTATATGGACCTTCCTTTCCAATATATTACATTTTCCCCACCATGGCTATTCTGCTGGAGCACATGGCCAGGCATCATTGTCCTCTCCTGGGTAGAGCTGCCCCAGCACAAATGCCAAGTCCAGCTTGCCAAAGCTCTGCACAGCAAGCTTGCTTTGCCTCAGGCGCTGGAGTGGTATGATTGTCCATTTGCTGTTACCCTGACACCTAAAGTAACCTCACCGAGCATTACAGTGACAGCTGAGCTTCTTCTGAAGGAGTAAGGATTTGCTGAAATATAACAAAACAGATTAGAGGTGGTGCTCACTAGGATTAGAGGTCCACATGACAAGAACTCTGAATGATGAAATGGGTGTAATGTAAATTAAAATTTGTTCTGATTATGGAAAGTTATCTTAGCTAATGTATTTAAGCTAGGCTAGTTCAAGTGTGGCTGCATTTCAGCCTCCAAAGACCCTAAATTCTGGTTGCTAATATGCTATAAACTGCACTGTTACAGATCCCTAGTGAAGAACGAGGAGATGGCAAAAGAGTCAGTCAATATGTCAGGCAATAGTCATGGTGTTACCTTGTGTTTTCAAGACTCCTTCTGAGTGCTTTGGAGAATTTTGCTTGGACTACTACTTTGTACACACACATAGTAACATGAGTGCTCCCGGTGTCACACTTCCTGTGTATTCATAGGGGTATGAGAGACAATTTGTTTCCTCAGAGGCAGTTGGGAAGATAAATCCAGTCACAACAGCAAGGTGCTCAGATATAGAAGAAACTGCAGCTACAGCATTTAATTATCTGAGTGTCTCTGAAAGCCATGTGTAATTTCCTAACCAGATACATTCAGCCCTTCTTTTGCCGGTGATGGAAAAAGGTGCATTATACTCATCAATAGCACTTTACTTTCCATCTGTGTTTCCTCAAGAATTGTGCAAGGTATCATGATTCATTCTGACTGCTCAAGACATGAGCTCCCTCTAGCATCCAAAAGGATTAATGCAGTTGGTACCTTTGTCATCCTAAAGGGAAAGAGAGCAAATATAAGGAAATTTCAGTAAGATGAAGGAAGTCTGACCATTTTCTTCTAGAAAATGTAGCTAGCTACATGCACATAGATAAACACTGTCACCCTAAGAAAGATGCAGCAAACACACGGGACAGGCAAATGCAAGATCTTAGTTTACATCCTAATCCATGAAATACAGGTACAGGTTGTACAAGTCCACTCTGGTTATCAGCTTTCTCAGGAGGCCAATATAAACTGGCAAGATGATGGTTCTGGCTTTGAAGATGTGCTCATTGTTCAGACAGGCATTGTCACCAGAAAAGAAACATGAACCAAGAATGAATGTGAACATGATCCAAGAGTGAACTTGGATAACAAGCAGGTGAAATAATCCTTTAGAGCACCTCAGACTACAATACTCAAATTGGGCATTTAGAGATTCTCTAATCTTTCCTTCTCTTTTATAGCATTTGGGAGCAAAACAGGATTGCTTCAGTGGTGTTAGCACTCCCCTACCCCAGGAGTACCTAAATGGTGTTACTTGAGTAAATCATGTGAGTGAGAACTGCATTGATGGGCTACAGTTTAAATCTTCCAGACTGTGTTGGCAAGTATCCCTTCCCAGACCCAGGGAAAAAAGAAGACATGTAGCCAACATCTTTTTTGGTGGCATTTGAGAGTGGTCTTAGAGGTGACAAGCAGAAACATGCTAAAGCCTCTATGTCTCTGCTCCATTGACTACAGTATTTCTGTCATGCCTGGGGCCCAGGAAGCCTCTCTCTATGGCACAGCAATTCTCTTAAAGCACAGAGAGCAAAGAATGTCAGAGTGAGGCAAAACTCCTGAATATATAGGAAAGTTCAAATGGATTTGCTGCTACACACAGTTGCTGGCCAAAATTGCAAGCCAAACCAGTACACAGAAGTAACACCAACCTTTACACCAGTGCTCAGTAGTTCAGAGAGCTCCTTCTCCCATGTCCAAGAAAGTCACAATTCTGTAGTCCAGAGAGCTACTGCAGATTTCAGTTGCTTGTGACATTCCCAATGACTCTGCACTAGTGTCTGCTGTCCTGTCTTTGACATCCAAATCTTGTCCTTCATATACATCACATGCCCATCAGTGCTACCAATATTCAACAAAGGTCAAGCACCTAATTGAACTCCCTATGAGGCTTCAGTTTGAAGAGGCTGTTAACATAAGAAGAATCTGTCTCTCTGTTAAATCCAAACTGGTCCAGTCTTGCTGGGAGGATCACAGACTTCATTCCACATTGCAAGTTCCAGAGTAAGTAGCACTGAAGGTCCAGGAACCTCTCCTTCTCCCTTCATACAGCGTCTGAGATGCTTTAACTTCACACACTCATGTTGTGGCCAGAGTGTCCCAGTGACCCATACACAAAACAGATCTGCTGTGGCTTTTCTTAGGAAAAGAACAGCATTGAGCACCCTCTGCCATACCTCCCTGCTGCCAGGGCAGGGAGAAAAGGCACAAAGGGTGAAGTCCAGGGAAATCAGCTGATGTGGAAAACCAGGTCAGGCCAGGCTGAGATAACCACATATCTATCACTGCTGATGCTCCAGAAGTGGTGCCTAATAATGTTGGTAATTGCACAGTGCTCATCTACATTTAGAACTTTGGCACTGCCTCTCCCTTCACTCAGTGCTACTTTTTGTGATGTCTTACCCGCACCACCTCACAGATCCCCTGTCTAGGATTGCAGGGGCCACCCCACTGCAACCCCTCTCTCTCCACCTGTTTGCAGAACAAAGCAATGCCTGGATACTGGCTGACAGAAGCTGAAAATGAATTTTTGATGTTAGCTGAAGAAAGCAGTGTCACTAATGATTCACAAACCATCCAGACCCTTCCCAAGAATTGGACTTCAAAATTCACTGAAGACTGTTATTGATTAAAGTTGCTAGTGATTTCATTACACTTCTTAAATTTCAGTATCTTACTAGAATGAACTCTCTAATTCTTCTATAATGCCAGCTTGACAACCATTTGGAGACTGTATTCTCTAATCAAAGGTAAAAACCCCCAAATTTCTGAGTACATAATTATAATGTAGACATCAGTGACTACTCAGCACAGAAAGAGCAATACATGGTAACAGCCATGCAAAATGTTTAAAATTCTTTTAACACACAAGCAAACCACCTAACAGTTCAGAAAATAAGAATTTTTTATCACTGTCTTTGTCAAACTGCTGTACATTCTATAAACATTTTCCTGTCTTAAAGAGCTGACACATGAAAACAAGCTCTTTGCTTTTCATAGGATGACTGCAAGCAGCTTTTTTCCAAGTTTTTTGTAGCAGTTACTATTAACAAATTATTACATAGTTACACGTGTATGTGCACTGCAGAAGGCACATACACAAATCTCAGGGGTTTTGCAGCCTCCAGAAGTACAGCTACTTCCTAAATTTGCCATCTCTTGATGTGTGCAGATCAAACTGCTGCAAGAACTGGCAACATTTACAAGAACTGCTACTAATATTTGTTGTCTGAGCAGGGTGCATTTAGCCAACCTCCATCTCTTCTCATAACCTGTTGGCCTAACTGGCATCATCCCTCCCAAAGTCAAGGGCTAGGGAATGGATAGTCTGGGATAGAACATATTCCTTCCAAACAATCTGAAGGAGGAATGGGAAAGTATTCTCTTGCTTCCAATGCTACAGAAGTAGCTGGATGACTTAGTGGAGTTCAACCAAATGCTATCACCAAGCTCCTACCTCTGCTTTCTCTTGCAGTGCTGCTCATTAATTCCCCTAGAAATCTTTTGATCTAACATGGTAATACCAGAAGAAAAACATCCATCTTCTATTTCATTCCTTGTTCTCTCATCTGCTGGATGTAAGGATGGTGACTGTGTCCCCTGCCCACATCCAATAACTCTGCAACCGTTGTTTTCCAAACAGCAGAACCTTCAGGTTCTCTCTTCTGCTTGATCCTGGAGACGACAAAAAATATACAGCAGGGCACAGACCTTCCAAGGAAAGAGTGGGCTCTAAATGATTATTGTCAGTTATCTACTGCCACTCAAAACAAACAAAAAATTGATAAAAGCCAGCAGAAGTAGTTTTGGATGCCCTATTCTGTGCTAATTCTCTATTGTCTGACACTGCTTCTCCCTGTATAAGTGATAATGTTATAAATGTGGATCAGAACATCAAGATGTGCATTAGCAATGAGAACAAACCATCACCAAAAAAAAAAAAAAAAGCCTGTTTTCCTTATTCAATATATTAAAATATCAGCTCACATAAATATAGGTAGAAAATTTAAAAATAAAACTAACTAAAAATTCCAAAAGAATTGTACTTTTTGTCCTAGTGCTTTAAGGCATTATGAGCACTCCTTTCTGGCACATGTCTTCTGAAAATTATCAAGAATATTCAACTTTTATTATTTGTTAGAAAATATATGGCATATCGCATCTTGCCTTGAAGTACTTGGGTCTTATGCTCTAAGTATTAACAACTAACTTATTTTAACTTACTCTATGTAAGAGATCAGATAAAACAGACCCTGCAATAGACATACACAGGAATGAACACCAAGTAAAAGCTTGACAAAATCAACAGAAACCAAAACCACCACAGACTGGCATTTTACAAAGTGCTTTATTTCCCAGTTCTTTCTGCAATGGCTCATAAACATTATTTTTGTTTGCAAGATCAGAATAAACATCAGTGTCCCACCAAAAGTATTAGCCTGTAGTTAACCTCTGAAAGATCTTACCTTACTAATGTTAATTATGCTGTCTGACTTTATGGTACATTTTGTTACCACACCTGTTCTCAGTGAAACTTTTCCATTTTTGCAGTTATTAGCTAATCTCACTAGCGATCTCTCATTTTGCAAAGGAGTTCACAAGTCTGAAATAAGAGGAATGAAGATACTTCTGTTCATAGATTAAATTAGATTAATGAAAACATTTCACTATGAAAACATCAATCTTTTTACAATTGCAGCTGATGAACCCTAGGTCACAGCTCCTGAAGATGCTAAATTTGGTTCTAGCATAGTCTGCCTTTTTTTTTTTAAAAAAAGATGTCAAACTCAATTTGCCTGATCCAAGGAAAAATCACAAGTTTATGGAATACTTTTTGGTATTTTTTGGTAGCTATGGAACACAGATAATCATGGACTTTTCCAGAGCAGCTGGTGCCTAAATGCAAAATGAAGAATTCTTTCCCCTTTTATAAAACTTCAAAGGAAAAGAGAACTGCCCTATGTATTACTTCTATGGCCCTGACATGGCCAGAAAAGCTTAACAAATAAATTATACAGCAAATAAACAGGAAGACAATAATCAATAGTGAGCAATATCTTTGGAAGGAAATACTTGAAGTTACAGTGACAGTGCAATTCTTTCCAAAGCTCATCTAATTCATTATCAAAGAAGTCCTTTTCATCCAACTGTTCACAAACAGTTTTATGGACAGATAACAATTCACCATGTTCCCTTTAACAGAGACTCTTCCCTTTATAGTGAAATGTGAAGAGAGAGGACAAAAAAATGAAGATTAATTTAGCTAATGCTAGGAAGCTATCCATCAAGTTTGTATTCCAGTGCTCCCATTAGAAACCAGTAAGTGTGTTATGTCACCTAGTACCCTGCCTAGATACCCTTGGTGTCCAGTACCAGGTATTTTCCAAAGGTGGTGAAAGAACATACATATAAAACTTATCCTCTAAAGGAAGTTCCCTTCTTATTCTTATTACTTATTATTTTACTTATTACTTTACTATTACTTATTATTCTTATTATTTTTATTATTTTCCTAAATAATCTCTGAAAAGCACAAGAGTATAAATCCCATTCCCAAACTCTGCTTATTTCTTTGCCCAAAGTTAACAGCACTTTCACTGAAGATGCCACTCACCACAAACTTTGCCCCATTCTGAAGCACTGCTAGACAACACTGGGAAGATGCCACATCCTTAACACCTGTAAGAACAGCTTTACCAAAGTAAATAATGCTGCAGCATCGTCTCCTCTGAATGACTCTCCCATGCTCAAACCTGTAAAAATATGGCTGGTATTCTTTTCCAGCTGAAATGTAACAGATTAGACATGTTCCTGAGTTAATTCGCCACCGAGATCTACTCTAGTGAAGAGGTGAGTACACTGAACTTGAAAGACCTAACCAGAATACATCCAGAAATGTAATTCCTGATTCAGACAAGGTACACTACTTTCTTCACACAGAATGAATCCTTAAAAATTAAAATTTGATTACTTAAAAATTAAAGGCAATAATGACTTGCAGTGATCAAACAATCAGGATTTTCCACCATGACTGGCGTCCAGATGTAAATTTCAATATTTGAATCAATATGAGGAAAGCTAATTTAATTTTTTGCCAATTAAAATAGATTAAATCACTAAGAAACAAAAGCAAATTAAAACAGCACATTCCATTCTGTTGTCCTCTTTTACACTTTGAACCCCCAACTCCTCTGTCTCCCCTTGTCCAAGGCAGCAGAGGGCAAAGTGGAACATGGGTGTTGCAGTCAGTCTGTAATAGCTTCTTTCTGTCACTCCATCATGGGCTCTCTCCACAGGCTGCAGTCCTTCAGCAGAAGCCTGTTCTGGCATGGCTCCTCTCCACAGACTGCAGTTCCTTCAGAAAAATCTGCACCTGCTCTGGCATGTGATCCTCTGTGGTCTGAATTTCCAGCACCAGAAAGCAATTCCCTCCCTCTTCTTCTTTTCTGACATGGGTGCTCAGAGAACTCTTTCACCTTCTTCCTCACTCCTCTCTGCCATGCAGCATTTTGCCTTTTCTTACAGACACTGCCACAGAGGTGCCCCAGCTTCACAGATGTGCTCAGCTGTGTCCCATGGCGGGGCAGTTGCTGAGCTGCCTGGAACCAGCTGTGTCCTGCACAGGGCCACCCACACCAGAGCACCTGAACTCAATACAGAATCACAAACTAAAAGTTGAACATTAAGAACTTTCTGGCTGTTTCCTGTGCTCTCTTTCAAGTTGTACCCAAAGAGTCATTTGTGGGGACACAGTGGGGCAGACCCACAGACTGATCTGGATTCACAGCAGTAACTTTGTACTGATAACATGCTGGTACACAAAGGGCATCAGCACAGTTCTGTGCTTGTGCTGGCCTGTGTGGAGATGCAGGTGCAGGAGCAGAACCTGTGGTAGGTAATTCCTCTGAGGACTTCTGGAGTGAAGGGGGCAGTGGAGCCCACCCCAGTATTTCCCACTCCTTAAGCAAAATGCAATGATATCTTACATTTCAGTCATGTAAGAAATCAAAGTCCAGCACAATAAAGCAAAGAGAAAGTTTCCCAAAATATGGGAAACTGAGGATGGAGAAGTTTTTTTAAAGTGAGAAATCTGTGCTGCTCTGGGTATGAGAAAGAGGCAACAGGAGAAAGGCAGAAAAGTAGAAAACGAGAACATGTTAAAATAATTGTCCCATTCCCAAAAAAACAATGAGTACAGTGGTAGGAGACAATAAAAAATATGGCTAGGCCAGTGAGAGGTAATTTTATGGCTTCTATTATGTACAAAGTTAGACATGCACTAGCACCTGACATGAAAAACATGTACACACACCAAATTATTGTGAGGATATTGATTTAAAACTGGCAAAGCCCTCTTTCCACAGATCATCTGTTCTCAGTAGAAATAAGGTCAAGAAGGTTCCCACTTCCTCCATCTCCGATGTACAGAACACCTCAGATGCGATAACAGCTTTGTCAACAGCCAAAAACATGGAGTTATCAGACCAGTTTACATTCAGAAGATAACTAGTACACTGAAGATAAAAGCAAAATACACAGTTACCATTCTAGCTTTTATTAGATGTGAGCTCAAGGCGTAAGCAGTAACAAAATGAACAATTAAAAAGTAGTATATTAAAAAAATATTTACCATCTAAAGTGAGCCATTTCAGCCATAAGAAATTGCAGTCTTCAGCTGTAAGTTTGAGAGCTTTCTATCTTCTGCAAGCAGCTTTTTGCAAACTTCTTTTCCTCTTCTGTTCTCTGCTCTGGCTTCTTGACAGTTATCTGGAGTGCTCTCAGAGGTAAGTGATCCTGAGAAAACAGCCAATACATATTGAACTAAGAGATAAAAGTGGAAGACAAGTGGAAAACACCTGCACACTTCAGAGAACTGAAGTGTCCTCTATAAGAAACAAAATTTCCAAAGCTTTCTCACATTTAATTTTATCTTTAAAAGAAACAGCTATGTGAAAAAGTTAAATTTATGTAACTTAACAGTGACCTGACAAAGCAAAACTGAACTCAGATCTAGGATAGACTTTTAGGCCCAACTTGTGATTAATTTGCAGAAGCTCTGTTAAACTTTAAGCTGGCAGTGGGAAGAAATTGAGATTTGTTTCCTTCTCACTGCTGACCAGTGTTTGTCAAGGAACATATTTAAGAAAAGGTATTGTGTAAGGGCAATGCTATGTAAAGAGTAAGAATGCCTACTTTTACCATTATACTCTTCAGTTGTTTATTCCTTCTACCAGCTCCTATTCCTAAATTAAGTACACTTGAGGGTGACTCTTCTAGATGCTCCCAACTGTCTGTACATTCTCCAGCAAGTTTTCATATACAGAGACTTTATCTTCTCTTAAGCTGGAAAGCAGAATTCCATGAGCCATCTCTCAAGAGATTAATATGAGCAGCTTTGCATCAGGCAAAAACACAAGTGTACCTGTTCTTAGGAACTGGAAGGTTTTTCTTCTGCTCAACAAGCACTGCAGAACACAGGGGCAACAGAGGCAGAACACAGCCTCAGAATTTGTTCCTAGCTCAGACAGAACTCAGACTAAGATCAAATTCGCAACAGAAGGCACTCAGTTCATGAGACTTGACCATTTTTGACATCACTAGTTTCACTACACCAATGCAAATTCCATGCACAAAGAAAATTGGCCACATCTAGAACTGATGTGACAGATGTTAATCAATAAACTGGTTTGCAGATATTGACACTGATATGCTGTCAAGTGACCAGGTAGATTCTGCAAATGAAAAAGTGCTTTAATGTGATGGGATAGGTATTAACTATGGATTCTGGTGTTATACGCAAGACACAACACAGTACAGATGGAAGATCACCAGGAAGAAAAGTGCCAAACCTTTCAGGCTCTGAGCATGGTAGTTTTGAGGGGTAGTTTGAAATGCTTCATGTTCTGGATAAAAAGAAAAAAAGGTGAAAAGGCTTTGGCTATTTTAGGTTATTAAAGGGCTAGAAATAAACAACATTATTAAGTTAAAGCTTACTCTATATAAAAGTATATATCTGAAAGGACTCTGGACAAAAGGTCTCTGCTATTTCTTTATAAAAAGCAGCTTTCATTTACTTTATGAAAATGCACAGAGACAATAAAAAGATCAGGAGGTGCCACTGGCTTACAGTTTCAGTATGACATGCAAAGATAGCAATGTATGAATGCGTATTCATTAACATTTTGGGACACATTCATAAAACATTGAGACCTGTCCAAACACCAGGCATCTTGTCGAACAGACCAGAGAGAGTCAGCAATAATACTAATATTCTGAAAAAGAAGATTTACTTTTATTCTCTATTGGAAAATCCTCTTCCTCCCACCAAAGAAAGTGCATTATATAGAAGTCACATCATCAAACTTTAACCTCCTCTGTTTCATTCCTGCAGGTCGTCTCATAAGATCTTAGACACTTTCATGCTCTCCACGTCCCTTGAAGGCTTGTAGAACTTCTTGAGTGGGCAAGCAGAAAGAACAGCTATGTCAGCACACAGACAATCACTGTTTCTCAAGGGTGCTTTCAGGACTAGCACAGAGAATGTTAGTCTGGCACAAGGACACTGGGACTGAACTTCTGCTCTCACTGACCTGCCAACACACACCTCTCTGTTTCTGACTCTCCTACTGCCATTTGATTGCCACACCTAATTATGTTTTAAATAGTATCTACAGACAGAAATTGTTCTCCAAAGAGCCTAAGTATTCCTATGATCTTTCCTGGAGCCACTGAACTGTCAACATTTGACCAAGGGAGAGAGTTGAAATTTTTACAGTATTTTAGTGGCAGCTTATGCTGTATTGACAAGGTCCTGCTATAGAAATCCAAGTACATTAGACAAATGTCCAAATGGACAGATCCAACAGTATCTAGCTCCTTCCAGAAATCAACTCTTATGAAAGCACTATACTACAAACAGATTTTCATGATGAGCCTTATCAATCCTTATTAGAAAAAAGATCAGGAAGAGTGAGAAATTTAATTTGCTTAGAACAGCATGCTCTTGTTTAAACAGGCAGAATGTCATTAACAGAAGCCAGTACATGCCAAATGACCAACTGAGCTGTGCTGCAGAGAGCAAAGGATGGTTGTAGTAAAAACATGAATTCCAATTATCCACATTAAAAGATCTGATTACATGTACCCTAAAATAACTACATCATTTAACCACAGATAACTGTAATTAAAATGGTATTAAAGAATTATGTGCAAACAACTATAGTCATGTCTCCATTTTATTTTAAGATACATACATCTATATATGTATCGTATGTATTGTACAACTATTAAGTGTCCAAAGGTAATTTGCAATAAGGGGCTGTCATATACATGCTTTTTGCAAGGCTTCCTCTATCTATCAGAGGCTAACAGACTACTGATGAGAATTACTCCCACAGCTCCTATTTTCCTGTCCAGAGAAGACTCCTTAGGATAAGGACACTCAGTGCTTGTCCTCGTAAAGCTTCGCATGCTTTTAAAACCCCTTCTGTACAAGAACAGAATGGGGTCCTAGTTGACAAACATGTACTAGTAGTTTGTATGATACAGCAGTACTATCTCTGATCGCTCCTTTGAAGACTCTCCAGAAAACACTTCAAATCCCTACACGTCATTTGCCATGTGCACCAGAAATGGAATGGGAGACAGATGTAAGAGCTTGTATTGGAAAAAAAAATGCATGCACATACACTCCTCTTATTTGCTCCTCTCCTTTCCCCCCCAAATTGTACCTTAGCTGCTGTTGTTAGGTAGACCAACTGGATAGCTTCTGACCTAAAAAAATTAACACCATCTGTTTTACACAAGGCTTGTTTCATTCATTAATGCAGTGCACTGTTGCTGGGAGAAGATAATTGTTACTGATAGGATAGGCTCTGAAGTCTATTCCTACAAAAGCTTTGTTCAGAAAGGCAATGCAAATCAAAGATTATTTTCTCATCAGAGACCCATAAAGAACAGTAACTTTTCCCAGCACCATGCTCAGCTATATCACACTTGCTATTCCTAATGGAACAGATTCTTCCTACCTAAACATCTGAGAAGGCATGTGCTTGAATAGGCTTAAGGGAGAAAATTGCACTTTTGCCAACAGACAGCCAGCTTAACGGGCAGCTACTATCCACAGCCAGAATCATCAATTCAAGTGGTATGAAAGAGGCCAGCCCTAACAGCTGATTCCTCCCTGTTTTATCAAATATTTTCAGTTGCTGTGAATGTAAATGGTCTGTGAAATGGTGCTCCCTTATATGCATCCCAGTAATGATGATAAACCCTTAAGCAAGCAAGTAAAAAAAACTTAATGCAATTTAAAGGAACATATGTATTTATGATCATGGGGAAGGAGGGAGAAAAACTGATGGGGCAAAGCTCACCAGTGTTTACCTGTGCAGTGAACTCAGCAGCTCCTTCAACAGTCCAACAGTGAAACAGTGAGAATTGGAGGGCCTGAGGGCATGGGATTTCTGTGGGAGCCTTAAAAAGTATGGAGAGACATTTGGGCAGATGAACTGCAGTCAGTGGGATGAGGAAAGCAGCAGGTTAATTCAGTTGGGAAGAAAAGGTTTGTTTTCCTTGGTAACAGGTAAAGAAAAAGAGTCTACAGGCCTGGGCTGAAGCTCCAAGAGGAGCTTCTTCTTCATATTAGAAGCTAAGAATGGGCATCTCAGACTATGGGGAGTCATTTATCTGCCTCTCATGCTCATCAAAACTCCAGCAGCTTCTCTGCTTTTAAGGGCAGGGCAGGATTCCCTTTTTTTCCATACCTTTAATTTCCTACCATGAACTCACACTATCCACTACTGGCATAGAGAGGACTACAGACAGAATCAGGAACTGCACTGAGCCTTTGGGTTCTCATCCCCAGAACCCTCCAAGCACAACTCCCATCAGTCCTCCAAGCAGGATCCTTGCTTTTCAGGAACTTCTTCCACCTGGTCTCTCTGGAGCTCTCCTACTTGTGGCCCATCATCTCTAAAATCCACTGCCCTGAAAGTGCTCTTGCATTTCTCCCCATGAGCCCCCATAGCCACAAAATAGACCATTACTTTAAAAGAACAAGTAGTTTACATTTGAATATAAATATTATACAGTAAGTTACTATAGAAAATATATATATATATACATACATATATATACAGACATTTGTGCCTCTAAATTTTGTAGAAACTGCAATAATTTTGTACCAACAAACAGCAATCATTTCTAGTACTGGTTTCCATCCAATAGGCCTCCAGCCTTGAAGAGCTATGGATGTATACCATTTTACACTTTCTCTACATTTTACCAAAAGGTTATTTTTGCATGCACATACAGAAGCACATCTCTTCTTGTAAAGCAACCAGTCACTCTTACAGACAACCAACAAGGATAACTGGAGAATCAGCTGTTCATTTACACTAGTGTTGAAGGCCAAGAATTCTAGGTTTGCAAAGTAAGTGCTTGCACACAACAACCACAAGAAAACAAAGTAAGCATCAGAAAAACATCTACAGTTCCAACACAAAATAATAACCAACTACTTTGCATCAAGCTACACAGATTACTCTGAAAAATCAGCCTTGAGTATTCTATTTAAACAATTTTAACCATTGAACATGGCAGCATTTACTTGGATTTTTTTCAGATACTTAACAGTCTTCTCTATAAAATGTAGGCGGCTATTAGTGAAGAAAGGCATTAAATCAAATATAGAGACTGGACATGGAGACAAATTCATGTTCCTCCTTTAGCAATATGCACAAAACAAATGTAAAACACATACTTTGAAAAAGAATAATTACATTACCTTAAAAAAAATAACACAGTAATAAGATGAATTATATATTTGGAAGACAAAGAAATTAAATTCAGCAAAAATGAAGAAAACTGTGAATATTGAGTGAAGAATAATTTAAAATAAATTTTCCAATAAACAGAATTGCAAGTCTAATCCTCAGCTTTTGACAACAGCTAATTCTTTATTGCTTCTTTAAAATTTTTCCAACTTTTACTTCTGTTGTTTCCAGATTACCATGCAAATCAGGATAGAATATAAAATTCATTTCAGAGCCTGCAATTCAAGATGGACTAAAAGAGTGTTTCCTCCAGTCGTAAGCACTAGGTCAAAACCAGAAACACTGTCAGAAAATACCGTGCAGCACAGGATGAGACTATAGCTCATGGTGGAAAGAACCATGTTAAAACCAGAACTGTTAATGAGGGAACTAAGCAAGAGCTGATGGAAATGGAACTCATCTTACTTTAAGCTTTTATTTCAATCACAAATGTATTGTCTGCTTTGAAGAGAACTAAAATGGAAATAACCTCTTGCTGGTGATCTTTAGCTGTAATTTATTCTTTTGAAAAGAAGCATTCTCAAAAATGAGGAAAAATTCTCAAAAAAAGAGAAAGGAAAAGAGAATATGGTTTGGAATGCATTAGTTTAAGAAAAACTGATGGTGATGGATTATTGAATACAGCAGCATGGAAGGAGGTACCAATTCTGGTATGCAGTTTTTGAGTTGGAAAAGAGAAGGTGGCTGCTGGCTGAGTGCTCCAGAACTAAGACTGCAGCAGGGAACATCCATTTGGGAGATACTTTGACAGTTAGCAAAACAACCTACCAAAAAACCAACAACAAACAAAACAAAAATAAAAATACCCAACTAAATAAAATACCCCACAGGTGAATCTTGGGGGATTTTTCCTAGCCAGAAATAAGTACAGCACACCATAAAACAAGCCAGTGTAGACACTAAATATATGAAAGGCTCCAAAAAACTGGAGATTTTTAAATGCATTTGCATCATAAACTACTGGCTCTTATTTAATAAGAGCATGATCCTGTTGGAAAATCCTAATGGGACTTAACCCATAAAAATTAGCTTTAAACAAATAATGTTTACAATGCTAGTTAACCTCAGAGAAGTTAATATATATTAAGACTATGATATAGCACCTAACAGATTTTGCACATAAAGGCATTTGGAACACAAGTTCAATGTAAGGCTTTCAAAAGTTTTAGCTTTAAATACTCAAAAGAAAATGAAAAAAAAATAAATTAAATGGCCATTGTTTAGAAGATGTTTGTGAATGCTTGCATGTAAGGTAAAGTAACAATTTTTAAATGTCAACGTTTTGGTTCATATAATATTCACAACACTTTCTTCTCTACATAAATGAAATAGTTTTTCTGTGGTTCTTTGTTCATTTGTTTTCAAGTCCAAAAAAAAGAAAAGTCCTCACACTGAATTCTTCCACAGCATGCAGAAAAAAACCCCTATTTTATGATCAAGTTCTCAACTACTTAGTAGGAACTAATAATAGAAAGGCTCCTATTGCTGTATACAAACTACTCTGAATTTTGCTTTAAGAATTCAACATCTGAATTGCAAAAAATGCAATTTCTTAACTTGATATCTATGTTGGCATCAGTTTCATTTCATTTACAGCTTTAAAATGATTCCATGTTATTTGTAGCTGTGATTTTTTTTCTTAAGGAAACAGCTGTCACAGATTACACAGCTCAGTGCTTGTCACTTACTATGGCTTTAACTCAAATATTACTAAACAATAATTTTTAACACATTCAATTTTCTAAAGATTCGTGGTAATTATCTTAATTGTATGGACCACTTAAGTCTTAGAATACGTCACTTTTGAGAAAGGTGAGTTTGTTTTCTGAATGTTAAGGTGAAGAACACTTGGACATTGCTTTGATTACTTTCTTTGTTTTCTTGGGCTTCTCTTTGTTAGGAATGTATCCACAAGCCCTACATCACAAACAGCAGCAGGTTAAATCACATTTGTCTGAGCTGATAGCTTTAAGTGCACAAAGCAAGAGGTAGATAAGCTGAAATGGCAGCATCAATCATTTTCCATGAGAAAGACTCCTGCATTTAGTGTTATGACCAACTGCAAATACAGTAGCACTGCAAAGGAAGGCTGCATGCATCAATGAACCTCATTATAAAGCCAGAACTTAAGTTCAAAGATGTCAAAGTCAAAAAAATTCACCATTACAATTCATACACTTTGCTTTATCATACAACTTTATGTTCACCTGGCAACCTCACCTTTCTCCTCTCCTTGATCTTCACACCATTAACATTATGATCAGGTCAAAGCTGCATTTTCTTAAGCATCCATGTCCTTTATCACTTTGAAGTTTAGCAACCTGGACCTTCCTTTTGTCACAAAACCATTGTCATACTGATTGCTTTGCTGTTGGATTCTGTGATCTTGGAGCTGACAGATTCTATGGTCTCTGTAGTGCAATAAGAGTCAAGGGTCTCAAGAAGAAAATGCAAACCCAGCATTGTGATCCACATTCTAAAGCTAAGGAATTAAATTGTGGAAGACCTTCAGAAACAACGAACAAAATAGGTCATTTGGATAGAATCCAAATTACTCAAAACTTGAAACGGAAGAGAGAGGTGGTGTTCCATGGGGCAACTGAATGACCTGGAGTTGGCAGTGAGCCACATCAGTCAAACCAAAACAGCTTTCTGTCATAACTACTCTAAAATACGCTTAGTCCAAATGTCAGAATACAATTAAAAAAGAATGGCAGTACTTTGAGAGCACCTGCCTTTCCTTCCAAGACATTTAGAGTTCTCCAATTTGAAAAATCCTTCCAGGCTTCAGGTGAAGGTGAAGAACTATGGTGAGGAACTGTGGCAGTCTCTGATTTTATCTGTCTCCATAGACAATGCTTTTTCTCTTGGCTCTTGTTTAACTTGGCTCACACAGGTAACAACACCCTCTGTATTTTCTTCAGCTTAAAAACAAAACAAAAATCAAACACTGAAGTTCAAACTCCATTGACAATGCGTCAGGCCCAATAACTGTGCATTTAAAAGAAAAATAGTTCAGTAATAAAAGCTAACAGTTAAGGTATATATGAAGTTTACTGCTTTTTAGCTTGATAGCCAGTTAGTTATTTCACCCACTGTGCTCTAAAACACTGCAAGTTGACATAAACTTACTTCAGTAAGGCTCCCCTCAAATAAAAATATTTAAACCCATTTATAAAAAATAATAAAATGTTTGGAGATATAAAATCACTTTCACACAAAACGTCTTTTCTCTTTTCCATGGAAAAATAAAAAAACTAATTAGAATTGGCTGAAAGAAGTTTGTCTTGGAGTTTCCCACTATCAACACATTTGTCTCCTTTCTTCAAGACACACAGAACAAAATAATATGTGAACAAATATTCACATATTATTGAGAAAACTACAACTTACTAAGTACTGGCTGGCTGTCCACAATCTGTACTGGAATAGTCTGCACATCTCCCAAGAGAATCTGATGTTCTCCTCCTCCCAGGCTTCTGGAGTCATCCACCCCTTCAGCTGGTACCAGCTGGCCCATGGCAACCAGACTCTGATCAGGGCCAGGCAGAGCCCCAAAAGCAGGCGCAGCAGCACTGTCCTGTGTTAGGCCAGCACTTGCTTGCAGACTGTGGCTCTGACTGAGTGCTAGAGAATGGCTGCTTATTGCACTCCCCAGGGAATCCAGAAGACTCGAAGGGCTGGGAGGGGAATGGTTATTTACAGCTAGCAGGGCTGTTGATCCATTTGTCGAGGTAAATGTTGACTGCAGCTGTAATCCCTGTGAAAGAGAAGGCAGAAGTACCAACGTAACAGTATTTATAGCAGAAGGAGTTTGCATTTAACAGCATGTATTGGCTAGATAGCTTCTGACTTCCTACGCATTAACTCTTCTGAACACTCAATCTCAGCAACTCTAGACTCAAAATATACTTCAAAACAATTAGGACAATGGAATCCAGCAGCATTTAGAAGACTGCTTAGAACCATAAAGATCTAATTTTGGATTGATATTCAGTTTCAGATCATTCCCCAGTACTGTTCATTCCCACAAGAGGCAGGTACTACAAGCTAAGCACACTGCATTAAATAAAATGATATGAGGTGGAGCCAGGCTTCACCAGTTTTCCGCAGAAAGACAGGAATCAGCAAGTAGAACAGAATCTTACTACAGATTGTATTTCTAGGGAAAAGATCATGCATTTCATTGGGGTTCAGGAAATATGAAGGCACATTTTCAAAGTAGTTAAGTAAGAAGGATAAGAGAGGCAGCTTCGAAGGGAGATAAGCTTTAGAAGCTCTTTTACCATGACATTCTTATCCCTCCCTCTTCAGCCTTTCAACCTGCAAGTTTACAGCTCTGAGCTAGGAACAGCTTCAGGATTTTAAGATATTTTCTTAAGAGGCTGGCAAAGGATTTAAAAGGAATAAACAAGACTGTCTTATCTCCCTGCAGTTTTGCAGCATTTTCATTATGAAATGACTGGAGTGTGTGGAAAATGAATAGGTAGTTGGTTTGAGGTAGAAACCCACTGCCTTTATCCTCTTGGTTTTCAAGAGAAAACTTCACAAGAGACCCTAACTTCAAAGTGTCAAAAGATGGTAGTGGGATCCCCTGCACCACAGCTATATGCTAAATGTGACGTGCAAGAGCAGCCAGAGCAAGAGCTGACAGCTACTTCAAAGTCTGCATTTCCCAGCTATGATTTGGATCAGCTGAGAGGGAACTTGCTGTTCTCAGCTTGCCTTCAGCACTTCCAGCACAGCATGTTTGATGTTCTGTAAATGACTTGGCTGTACCTGAAGTTGTGCAAATATCTTGGGCTGAAGTGAAGAGAGTGAAGACAACAGCTGAGATGTTTCAGGTATCAAGGACTCCCCACTCTGGTTGGATTCTGCTTTGGTGATGACTGACTCCACTCCTGAGATCCCTATGGTACCAAAGTGAAGAAGCAGACAGTTATGAAAAATCTCTTCTGTTTAATAAAAGCCTTCCCTGTGAACCAAACTCCCTTCAATCTTAATTACAGATATACAGAAGATGTATATATACATACATATATGCAGTTCTCTTTGCAGAACTTGGACTAAAGAAAGAAGAATTGGTGTGACAGAAAGGCAATACTGCAGGAAGTCTGCATGTATCTGTACAGAGCAAAAACCAGAGGCACCAATAAATCTGTTCCTGAGAGCACCCTACACTGTCCTTTGAATTTGTAGTTATAACATAAAAGCTGAAACACTTCTAACAAAGCGGCAAATAATTTAAGATACCTATACCTCAGTAAGGACTTACAAACACACAGGTATCAAAAGAAAAGGTTGTCTTTCAAAATAAAAATCTACACAGGAAATTTTCTATGTTTCACCACTCCCTTCCCATCTTTGTGAAATCAGTATAACTTCTATGCAATATCATCCAAAGTCCATTTATCTGGAGGTCTTTCAGCCTACAAATGATATCATATCCTCAAAATTCTTATTTAATGCAAGAATGATGGACTTCATTTCTTGAAGGTTTGTGAAAACTGAGATTCACTTATAACAATTTCTGTAAGAAAACTTCTCATGAGATCATTCCATTTCCTGTTGGAGACACCCAGAACATTTTGGTTAAGCTTTATACAAGCAGACATTGCTCAGCTTCTTATTTCTCAGTTCCACTTTTATGGAGGTAAAAGAGGAACTTGCTCTGTGAATGCAGATTAGTCTGGTGAATGTAAAAAAAAAATGAGAATGGTCAATTGCAAAACATTTTCTATCAGAAAATCATACGAAAAGCTTCCAGCAATCTGAGTGGAGGTAGATTTTTCAACATATATAGTGATCTGCAGACTCTTAACTGCTGTAACTGATTGGAATTGGATTGGTATTGATACATACAAATCTGTGAATCTTGAACACAAGATTCAAATATTTAGACTCTTTTGAATATTATACAGAGATCACATATGCATATGTGAATATTCACATGAAGGAAGAGATAGTAGCTCTCTCCCTGGGGTGTATTCTACAGCAATACTCCTGGGAAAAAAGGTAATAGTTCAACTCCTCCTCTACTTGCTATTAAGAAAGTTATATCACATGGAGATAGGGAGTTCTGCACAAACAAGTTCTGTTACTGCCTGATTTCTTAAATGTACAGTTGTCTCCATTTGGCACAAGCTGAAATTTTAAAAAAATATTTATACAAAGAATAGTCTGAAAAGTCAATGCTGTTGTCCCTTGCTACCACCTCACAAACATTAATGAAAGTTCATTTTTAGGAAGTCAGACTTCTTTTTTGTAATACAATTATAAACGTGTTGAAATGTGTACAAACACATATAAGGGGAGATGAGACATGCTGCAATTAGAGTTTCTGCTTATATTCACTGAGCTGGTTCACATGTGCAGAAAATGAAACAAAATCCATACTTTTGCTTCCTGTAAAATTCAGTATGTCACTGGGTGGATGTTTACACATTTGATAGGCTACTTTGTCTTAAAAGATTATCTGTGTAAAACAAAGAAAGCAAGAATTGGTCTCTTTCTGAGTGTTCTCCAGCACTCAGTTGGTATAAAAGTCATCCCCACTGAGCTCTACCACAGCTGTTGAAGGCACAACTATTCTGTGTCTCTCCATAAAAACACAGTAATGGCAATACTCATAGGCATGCAAGCTTAAGCACAGTAAGTCTGTTCACATTGCAAATTTTTTTTTTCCTATAAAACAAGACTTCCTTAAAAAAGAGGGACACTGTTCAAGCTGAGTCTAAAAATTAACCTCTTCTTCTCTCACAATTGTAAAACACTGTAATTCTTGCCTAAAAGCATCAAGCATACCTAACAATTTTCAGTTCAAATTAATCCATTGCAGCAGCAGCCACCAAAATAAGTTAAAAAAATCCCAAAAGAAACAGTGCCCAACCTTTGCCTTTTTTTAACAGTAAATGCACTGGTGTACATGGAACTGATTCGCATAAATCAGGTTCATCAAGTTGTTGAGAACTCATGCAGTGAGCCAAACCCCTGAGGGTTTATATTTCCTGCTACAACAAATAAGCAATTGGCCCACGTCACTCCCTGACCTAAGGGGAAAGGGACACAAACACATCAGGACTTCTTCAGGCAAGAACCACAGGATAACTGTTGACACAAGTAAATCCTGAACAGGACATCTGTGGCAGTACCCCTTTGGTCCCTGCAGACTTCTCCATCAGCTGTCTAGAACAAAATGTACCCAATCACCACATTTTGGTTAAATGGGAAAACCAGCTGGCTCTGCTGCTGAGGTTAAAAACATCTGCAAAGTCTGCAGCATGATCTGAACCTGTGCAAACAATTAGGCTTTTCCACCTCACTTCAATCATATCCCTGCTAAAAGCCAGGAATAGTTCTGATGAGTTTCACATCAAACCTATTAAACAAAGGATGGGGAAAACATCAACAAACATGAGGAAAGGTTCTTCTGGTGTCACACTAGACAAAACATTCTTGAAACAAGGATGGGAAGGGAAGAATAATCTAATTTTAAATTTATTACCAGCCACTAAAATGCAACAGAACATCTTAGCCTATGTGTAATTCTATCTATGTGGGTAGCAAGTAGATCTAGTTACAAACACCTGTATTTTGTCTTAGTACATGTTTTGAAGTTGAAGTAATAGTAGTAGGAACCCACTTTCAACAATGGAAAAACAGCATAACATCTTCAAAAAAACCAGTCCTTCGACCAAGAATGCATAAAAGTAAGATTATATAAAAATATATCATATCTACACTCTAGTTTTCCAACAGACTGGGAAGAAGTTTATCACATTGGCTCAACAATTACTGGGAAGAGATACTTGGGTGCCACATTAGTAAAGAAGTTACATCACAAAGATCTGAAGAAACACATCTCTCAGCCTTGCTACCACTTAACACCCGTGTTTCTAGTTCTGTTCTAAGCATCAAGGAAAAATGGAAAATATTGCTCTCAGTTCCAATAGCAGAAATACAATGCTTGCTGTTCAGTGCCTGATCCTGGCACTGGAATTCATCAGACCAATGACTTCTGAGAAGCAGGAGTGCCTCAATGTGCAATGAAGTCCTTTTCAGCAAGACATTTAAACATGTGAAGCAGAAACCACCTGGAACTCAAATATCCTGCTGGATCCTGAGTACTGTGTCCCCTGGCAGACATATCTGTTCAGTAGTAACTTAATTCTCTCTAAACAGGTATTATTAGCATCTTCATCCAAGATAAAATGTTCTTTCCAGACATGCTATTAAACCATGCTATTAAAATTTTTGTTTGTTTGAAGATGCTAAAGAAAAGCCAAATTTATAATTTTAATACTTCTGCCAAGAACATCATGACTATGCGTATTTTTTCCACATATGCAGTCAAATAGGAAAAAAATAGTTAACCGAAATAGTTATAGCAAAATAATCCTTCTTAAGTTCACCTGAGTGATAGGACATGACAGCAACCTCCCTGTAAGGAAACTGAAGTTCTGTGACATAGCTAATAAAAATCATTTGGAGACAGATTGGTTACACATGCAGTCCTACCATCTGAAGGTGGTGAGGCAAACGCAACAGTCACAGTTTCTGTGAGGACATTCCCACTGTCTGTGGTCCATTGCAACTGAAAGGAAAAAGAACTCAGTTCTCAGAAAGGGTGCAAGCTTGTCTACAGGAACACAGGCTCAACACATAATATAAGAAATATAAGAAAACAGCATCTAAAAACTACATTTTCTTACTTTTTCATAATTACACATTTTAGGACCGCTTGATTCACAAAAAAAAAGTACTGTAAAAGATTTTTAAACATGCACTGTGTATGAGGAAGGTTATCTGCTTTATCTGTTCATGACAGTTTAATGACTTTAAAATAGGAAATAGTCAAACTAATTGGCTAACTAACAAGCACACTCACTCACCTGGGCTTTATCAGTGTAGGGAGAGGGAAAAGCTTGGTGACACAGCATGATTTAACAGTATTGTTTGTCAAAGCTGATTTTAAATCAGCCATTTCTTAGCAGTTAGTCTCAAAACCAGGGTCACTGTGTACCCTTTATTACTCAATACATGGAAAAAAATTAAGGAACAAGATTTAAGAGTTACTGAGCATTTGGAAAATTCAACTCCAAGCTCACTGCACTTACTATAAAGTGCATTTATTACTATTTATACATTCAAAATGTTTAAGTCCTAATCTAGACCACATCTGAGACTTCATCCCCATTTTTTTCAGCTACAGAAAAGCAGTAAGAACTTCTTCTAAACATAGACAGTGACAAAACCATGAATAAAATTTTATGCCACATGTAAGTTTTTCTACACCAATGTCTTCCAGTCCATGCAGTCATCAAGAAGTGCTAATACTGTGTAATTTGTCAATCAACTAACAGCAGTCTAATGCTGATGAGATAAATACCGAATATGGTCAGAAGGTTTTATTCACATTTAATCCAATCTTGCTCAGCCAGAGATTCCACTGAAAATATTGCTGCTGGAAATACAAAGTCACAGAGAATTTTGGATGAAACACAGCTAAGTGGCAAAAAATAAGATTTCCACTATTTAACTCCAAAAATCAAAAAGATACACAAAGGCCAACATACCGTTGCTGGGATACTTTCTGAATTATACACCATCTCTCCATTTCTTAGGGACTTCTGCACTTCATGAATGTGGTTCTTGATGTCATTCACAGTGGGGAAGAAGGACAGGTTATGTCTTTCTGGCACTTCATCAGGCGTGAACAATTCTCTTTCCACATACTTCCTGTCATATGTAAAAGGGCATTTAATACCATACCTAAATATATTCCGCTATTTCCCGCTGTAAAGAGACACTGCAATCTTCCCCCTTCCCTTGTTGCAATGACAAGACAAAAGCAAGCTAGATGATCTTCTGAGCCAGTTCTTTGTGCATCTGCTACAGAGTTTGGAATTTAAAACCCCCATTTATTCAAGTAACATTAAAGAGTACAGCAGCTCTTAGTGGCTATCTACAGTGATATGAAAGGATGTCAAAAGCTGGGAAAAACAGACTCATGACATCTGAGAATTACATTCAGTAATGCACCAGCACTGCCCTTTAGCTGCAAACCAAATTAATCGAATACAAAAATAGATATAGCACTATAGACTGAGAGCACTGCAGACAGTTCTTTACCTTAGTTGCTTCCTCACTGCATAGACCTGCTCTATTCCCTGAGACACCAGTTCTCGGATCTTGTCTGCCACTTGAGGATGAAGTCGAGAAGGCAGAGTACTGTTCTCATCTCTAATGACTTCCTCCTCCTCCTCAGGAGAAGACATAGAAAGATGGGATGGTGAAGGAGGGAGGCAGGAAGTTTCCATTTCATGATATTGGTGGGCTTGCTGAGTAGGTAACTGTACATACCACCTAGCAAGGAGGAGAGAGTTTGTACACACAATTCTCAAACAAAGGCAAAAAATTAGTGTCTTGGGGGAACAGTATGACAACTATCAACAACCTACTCAGTGTGATAAGTTCCTACAGCCCCTGAGCAAGAAGATGTCTTTCAGAACTCAGGGCCCTCTCACACCTTTCAATTCAAAATGAACTATATGAAACCTAAAACAGTACAACTATTTCTATCAATGCCCTGCATGGAAACACCCACTAGAATTCCATAGCTTAGTGTTTAACATATTTACCAAATTAATACTTCAGTGCCATAGAAGTCTTACTGTCTTACTGACATTGTGGATTTTTTTACTATTAATAAGTGACCAAGTAAAAAAAAAACCAAAAAAAAAACCAAAAAAAAAAAAAAACCAAGTAAAATACTGCTCTTTTCCATTTCATTTGTGAAAATAAAGAAAAAAGTGGAAGTTTCACCTGAGGACACCACCAGCATCTATCAGGTTCTTCTTCAGCATGTTGAATGCTTTCTCCTGCTCCATTCTTATGATTTTCTTGTCAATTTTAGGGTCAGTAGGAACCCTGTATTCTGGAAACTTTTGAACCTTTTTAATATAGATCCTTCCAAGGAGGAATAAAAAAAATTCTCCATCAGTATACTTTATCCTTGGGAAGGGAAAGGCAAAAATCCCACTTATTTCATATCAGGCATTAATATAGAAAAAGTTCAAGCAGAGTGATGTAGAGTGTGAGAAGTCTCTAAAAGAACTGTAAAATTCTTAAGGATACATTAATAGATATGGATGCAGACAGACACACTTCTGTTCTGAGCTGGAAGCACTCAGGCAGAGTGATTTTACTCCTCAATAAAAGCCCTCGTCCCTCAGAATAGTAAAAGCACAACACCAATCGTGCTGCAGTTCAGCCAGCTATGCAGAATCGAGCACCTACAGACCTGGCTGCAATTATTTATCAAACAAACTCTAAGCTCAGTAAAAACTGAACAAGCACCCAGTAGAATGCTCAAGGGTGAGGAAAAAAAACCATTAGTGTTGAAGAAGGAGAAAATCCCCAGTGAACAGGAAGAACTGTAACTCCTTCAGCACACAGGATGTGCTAAACTAGGATGATTGACTGATATCAGTGCAATTAAAAGCCTGGAGAAGAAACAACATATAAGATGACAAAGTTTTAGGAGCAGAAATAGTCACTAAAGGACACCACAATAATTTGTGAAAGCTCAGGTAGATAATGAATCCCACTTGTATTTTGCAGAGTGATGTACTGCTACCTTGCACATCAAATTTCAGCCTTATTCAGTCAAACAGGACAGCATCTCCTCCTTACCTCTAAATGAGTAACAACCTCAACCTATCAAGGAGATAAAACTAAGAGTGACAGTGGGTATGAGCTACCACCCCGAACCAGTGCTTTGTCATGGCTCCCAGAGAGAATGCTTTCTTAGGATGCTCAGTCACTCTTACAGCTTTATTTATAATTCTTACCTTGCTGGACAAGTAGCTTTGTACAGGTGGCCAGAGGTGCTTTCCTGCTCACCAGATTTTTTGGGCTGAAATCCTTTCCTCCTCGGCCCATACTGGCACTCCATTACAATGGCTCTGCTTCCTGGAAACAGAAAGTAATGCACTCTGTTCAAGCAATCACTGAATTTATTACAGTGAAATACTAACTATAGAAGAGATTCAGAGAGTTCTGAAGCAGTTATATCTGTTTGCCTTCAGACGCTTGAGAAGGCAGAACCCTCTCGTATAGCAAGCAAATACAATGCAAACACTTCTCTCCCAGCATGTAAGATGAGCACTTTAAATCATTTCTCAAACTTATTACACATCACAGCACTCCTCAGCATATGAGAAGGCAAAGAATTGGACTTCATCCTGGTGAGCACCAATAATACTTTACAAGATGAGAGGTCTTGCAAGCTACCAAAGGAGCAAAATACTGGTAATAAACATAAAAAGCAGAACCCCCAAAACAACCGAGAAAATCTCCAGCTGAAATCAAAAGTGTGATGCTTTTGGCTGGGATAGAGTTAACTTTCTTCACAGTAGCCAGTGCAAGGCTGTGTTGTGCTGCTAACACGGGGATGTTTAGTTACTGCAGAACAGGGCTTACACCGAGTCAAGGTCTTTTCTGCCTCTAACCCCACCCCACCAATGAGGAGGCTGAGGGACACAAGAAACTGGAAGGGGACACAGCTGGGACAGCTGACCCAAAATGACCAAAGTCATATTCCATGTCATATGGCATCATGTGCAGCATACAGAGCTGTGGGAAGCAGGAAGAAGGGGGGAGGCACATTGAAAGTTACAGTGGTTGTCTTCCTAAGTAACTGTTACAAATGATGGTGTCTTGCTGTCCTGGGGATTGGAAAATGCATGAATTCCTTACTTTGCTTTTCTCGTGCGTGTGAATTTTCCCTTATCTTTTAAACAACTCCTATCTCAGCCCATGAGTTTTCTCGGTTTCACCTTCCTGATTCTCTCCCCCATCCCACTGGGGGAATGAGTGAGCAGCTCTGTGGTGATTTCCAGCTGGGGTCAAACCATGAGACAAGGTCAGCAGCTGTTTCCAGCCTCCTGGCTTAAATCGAAACTTCAGACCATGCTGTCCCATAAAAGCTCAGCCTTGTAGTTCAGAAATCTTAACTGCTAAATAACACAGTTTCAGCACAGCACACCCACACAAAACCAGACAGGCTCAAACAAATATTGCTTTGCTCTAAACTCAAACTAAGTGACTTCTTCCAGTCAGACCTCTAACAAAAGGGATTGACAAGCAAAGCATTAAAGTGGTCAAGAAAGGAACATCTTCCAAATTTCTTCCACATCACATTTAGTTATCTTTTATTTATACTTCATGTACTCTAGTATGCAGGCAAGGAGCTGCCTATGCCACAAGTGATATACCCAGAAACTTTGTAACATCAACATAATCTGTTTCCATAAGATACCAAATAATATAGATGAAATTAAAGATGTCTCACGCTGGGGAAAAAAAGGGTAAATTGCTTTGATTTTATTCTTAGTTTTCTTTTATCTCACAGTTTGTGGCTGAAGCTTTAAAACTGGTGCTAACATTTCCCTTTTTCAGCAACTTTCAGGGAAAAAACCCCAAACATAACCTACACTCCCGTCACTCATTTTCTCTATGTAGCAAGTAAAGCCCGTTCATTTTATGTCCAAATTAAACTCTTGGTAATTTCATGTATGTTGTGCATGAGCTAAATATGTAATTACCAAGCTGTGAAGTCTGCATGTACATTTCAAAAAGAACTCCAGACATCAAAAATCTCTCTGCTGAGGTCTGTAGATGTTTAGCTTGTTTGGTGTTTTGAATTTATTTTTTTATTACTTTAATGTTTGTAATTGAAATAGTTTATTGACTCCTGTGGAACAAACTCTTCTAAAGATCTGCAAGTTAGGCAAGAATAATCGAACAAGCTCTTACCCTTACAAAAACTTTCAAGTCCTAATAGAGCAGATGGGACCTCCACCTAAAGCCCTCATCACAAGAACCCACATCAAACAATACTTAGCTAATCTCTAAAGGACAAAAGGGAATAATCACAGCAAAACATAAAAAAGGAAACAAGTTCCTTCAGACTCTCACAGCAGCCTGCAAGCTGCTCCTTTTTTTATGTTTGTGTCTTGACCTTATCAAAACTAAGGAACAACATACAGATTCTTCTTCTTTACGGCCAGTTGGGAGCTGATGTTGAAATTCTGAAAGTAGTTATTAAAATAAAAGTTAGTTACCTGCATTGACAAAGGGGATCCCATCATATGGGACATACTGAGATTTCCACATCAACCGTGTGGCGGGTTTGGCTGGGCTTGGAGACTGGCGCGTCCCCCACACACTCTGTGTTTGCTGCTTGTGTAGCGTGAGAATGCTCTCTAACTCTGTCTCGCTCACACAATAGCCGCGGTACGAGTCCCCAATTCTCTGCATGGAAAGGATGGGAAATAATAGGATTATTCACCCATCTGATTGCTGAACGTTACACAAGAAAACAAAAGCAGTCAGGGACTCCGGCAGGTGAGAACATAGGCCCAGATTTTTGGGATTCCTTGTTTTTTTGTCCCCCAGTAGTATCCTCATAAAGAGATTTATCATAGGATCTAACAGAAGAGCAGTCCCCACTGAGGTTAGGAGTTTGTCAGCCATCCAAGACCCTAAGAACATCAAGAATCACTGAAAAGGTTACAGTCGCTGCCAACTCTGTTTCCAGAGGACAACTTCACTCCTGTGCTTTACCCCCAACACACACTTCAGCTGCAGTCACTGACTAGACAAATTAGTATTAGATGAAGTTTTTCACTTGCCTGCTATAGAGAAATCTCTGAATCACTAATAATTGTCTCTGCATCTACTGCAACACACATGCTGCACTGAGCTGGAGCAGAATGCACCTGCCCATACCAGCAGTAACTGTCTCACCTACTTAGTGCACTAACTTTGAACTGAATGTCACACAGCATCCCTCCCAATCTTCAAGGCACTCTTGATACTCAGCATTACACAGAAACATGCTATACCAGATTTGCCATGCACAAATGATGATGGTTTCAATGAACTTTGTTTCAATGAACAAAAACTGCATCTAACTTGACTCAAAGTAGTTATCAAGCTACTCAGTGCCAACACAGTTGGTTCAGTGCTGGTCTGAAAAGACCAGTCATTAAGCAACAAAATTACTGGGACAGGGAAGAAGTCTTCATCCAAAGTCAGAATGAAACATTTGCTTCTGCTCATGTGCAGCTCAGGGTCAGGCTGGCCAACCAGCTGTAACAGCCAGAGTAGTTTGCCAGCTTAAAGACACATAGTGAATGAGTACTAAGGTCTGATAGATTTGTTTTGCCACCTTCAGTGACAGAACAGTGTTTAAATAATACTGACAGCAAAAGAGCAACAGTGTCTTTCCAAGATTATCACACAGATAACTTAGGAACAACTGCTTAAAATCTACCTCACATTCATCTAAGCAAAACAGAATGTCTGTGGTTAGCAAGTCAGCAATGAACCACTTAAGAGCTTGTGAATGAACTGGGCCAGCACAATGCTGCTGCTAGTGCAGGGCCAGACACAGAGGGTTGTGTGTGCACTGGGTGTGAGTCACTGAGACATGAGCTGTTCATACCTCAGAGCTCACTGCTCTGCAGGCACTGCTACAGCACCTAACCAAGTCTGCACAGGCTGCACTCACAGAGCGAGAGACATCGGCAATTATTTAACTAGAACTTATAAATAATACTTCTGAACAAAACTTGATCTGAAAAATTCAGGAGAAGCAAAGTGGCCTGAGAAGTGCTTCTTTCTTTCCAGAAACCTGGGATGCTGCCTTTCAGAAGAGGGATTACAGCACCACTGCACATAATAAATACTGCAAAACCAGCTGGGTTTTTTTTCCCATACCTTATACATGTCACTAAATATAGGTCATTGACCTTACTCTAGACAGATGAGAGGACTGATAAAACTGTTGTGCCAGAAGAGTAGCAAAAAATGTTAGGGTAGTCTCTCCTATTCTGGCTTTATTTTTGTATAAGTTTGATCATTTTCAGTAAATTGATGGAAGGGGAGGAGGAGGACATGAAGAAAACCATACAGCATATAAGATCCCTGCTTTCAACAGGCTTCACAAGTAGGAAAAAATGGACAAATGAGACTGCATTCTTCAGACAAATAATTTTGTACATTTAATTAATGCAGTTTTCAATTACATTTTATTTCAGTAAGCTGATACATGCAGGAAATGCATTCTGATCAGACCACTGAAAACTAAATGTAAGTTACTGAAAGAACTGTTTTAAAATTAACTCTCTAACAATGTAATTACCTTGAAGTAATTACATATTCTCCGGCCCTTTAACTCCAAGGTTCAAGCCAAAAAATTGTGTAATTCCTTCTTTCTCCCCTGGCCTTGCCTCAGCAAAGTACATAAAAGCTTACCCTAAAGTACACACACCAAGGCTGCAGTTTTCCTTGAGGAAACTCACAGCAGCAGGGTACCAGAGGCACTTTGCAGTCCAGACACAGCAAATGTAAGCTGAACATTTCAAGGCAGTCAGCTTTTACTGGTCTGTGTTTTCCCACAGTACTAACTGCCAAAGGAGTCACTGCCCTTTGGAGCACCTCCTGACACCTCCTGCCAGTCACAGAGACCGCAACATTGGTTTAAGTTTGTTTCAATTCTGGCAGACAACAGAAAGAGTGGAGTTGTGAGCTGACATATTTGCTAGCATCTCTCCAAACTGGATCTCCAAATTTTGGCAGGACCCTTCAGTTCTGCTAATAGTAACAAAATATTTTGACACCTGAAAGATAAATGACACCTCAAAATCCCAATCTCTCTAGTCTGTGCCCCCCAAAAAAAGGCATAATACATCCTAGCGCTCTCTGGTGGATCACGGAGGATTAATGCATACAGGCAACAGTTCTGCTGAGCAGCAGAGGGAGATGTTTGTGTCCTCAGAACATAATTAAAAAGAAATTATTTCTATTTCCTTTTCTTTAAAAATAAGAATCTTTCTATAAATGCCACTGTGAATTTTAAATACAGCAGGTGAAATTTATTGTAACAGAAAGACAAAGCAGATCCTAAGTCCTCCAATAATATGATACCAATCAGAAATGATTCAGGTAAGCCACATGGATGTTAAGACAGGAAAGAATGTACCACACAGTGCTAAAAACACAGTGAACTCTATGAACTAACTGGCCAACTGAATTAAGCGACTGATTCTATAAAAATTGTATCTCCACCATGGAAGAGCTATTAATTCCACCATTCATGCTATTAATTTTCTGACTTGTTAACATTTATGTGGATGTAAGAGTGGGTGGTACTATTTGTATTAAATAAATGGCATAACACAAAAGGAATAGATTAATATATTTAATTTAAAAATTGTTTCTAAGCAGATACAGAAAGAAATTCAATTTCTAGGTCCCTCAAACTGCAACTTCTAGTTATCAGTGGACAAGCCAATAGGAAGAAAAAAAAAAAAAGATGTGGTAGAGATATCTAAAGAGATTAGGCAGCTACAAAGTATGATTTTTCCTTATGAAAAATATTAAGAAAAAATAAAATCAACATCTATCAGGAAGAATCTGGCAGCAGGAGGAAGGGGTAGCTGATCTCTCAAGAAACTTCTCGTCTCCCCTTCCTTCTTGTCAAGGGACTTATGATGCATTCTAGCTACTGATAGCATCCTAGTCATCAGGACAGTTCTGCAAACATCTAACAAAATCCAAAAAAGGAAGAGTTCTATTTAGATCAAAAGCCACCACAGAACATAAAGACAGAGCATTTTTTAACTAAAGAGAAAACAAGCACAAGTAACCTAACTTGCTGGGGAAAAAAAAAAAAAAAAAAAAAAAAAAGAGAGAAATTAGCAAGAATATCTAAAATACAAATCCTTAGTGAAATATTGATATTAGGGAGTGTAAAGTCCCTTGACACTGGCCAATCACATGCATTTTGATTTCTATGTGGTAACATAAACCACATGAACAGTTGCAGAAGTCAACAAAGTTTGCACTGTTGTTCAACAGCAAAGTCCAACATGACACACAATGGCTCTTCCCAGCACTACAAGGTAGCATGTTTTCAGCAGCACTTCTTTTACTTCAGGAGCTGTTGATGATCAGGTATTCTAAAATTCTCAAAATAGAAAGGGATTTCACAGCATTTCATGTGTTTAACTGTGATAGCAGTACCAGTGCTATATACCAGGAAGCTTGAATGCTTCTACAGCTATGAATTATTCCTTTCAAGGAACAGGAACGCTATCTCAGAGCTAGATGATAAAGCATCAAGTCAGAATTCTTTATGGCCTACCTCACAGTTCCTGAGACGGCGTGCCCATGCAGGCGTATTTAGTGGCAATGGCTGAAGAGGGATGGGAAAAGAGTCTTCCACTACCCTGAAAAAAAAAATATAATAGAAGTCTAAACAGACATTCAGAAAAGCAACAACTTAGTCTGAACTACAGGTAAGATCAAATCAGTGTATTATGTATAACCCTAGAGCATATGATCAAACTATGGGTATTGTATCAACATGCCTTAAAAACCTGTGGTTAATTTTCCTCATGTTCTATTTCATTGTTAAAATAATTTACAGTGAATAAAGCCCCACTGGTTTCTACATTCAAGTCCTCCAAATATTCAGTGCAGTGTGCATTCATAACCTGTGTTCCATGATAATTTTGTGATAACCATTGCAAAAACATACTGCAAGAAAAAAAGGCAGTGCTAACAGTGACTTGAAGTGACT
Source organism: Parus major (assembly GCF_001522545.3). Classification (NCBI taxonomy): domain Eukaryota; kingdom Metazoa; phylum Chordata; class Aves; order Passeriformes; family Paridae; genus Parus; species Parus major. The sequence continues at coordinate 11,528,508 of NC_031776.1, read as the reverse complement.
GCTCATCCATTTAACCCCTGACCTACCTGGTGGTTGCTTTTTTCGATATGGTGAGAGATGCCTGTGGATGTAGAATGTAACTGCTTGCACTGTCTGCTAGAGAAGCCACCACCACAGTCTGCAGGTTCCCATCACTACGCTTTTCTTCCGAAATATCTTTACAAAAAAAAAAAAAAAAAAAAAAAAGCAGCTTCTTGGTTTATAACTGAATGTAGAATGGAGAACAAAAAGCTATGATTAAACTTTGTATGCTGTTAAAGCAAGCCTTTTGACAAAGGAAAGAAGTTTTATAGATTATAAAGTAGTCTAATAGTTGTGAATCAGTGCTCAAACTCCTGGCACACATATGTAGGTACACTTGATAAGGCTGCTTATATTTAAGGACTTTGGTAATTGTGCTACTGCTTATGAATCCTTCCACAACAAGGCAAATAATCAGAACAACTTGCAAGTTACTCTGCTTCCAGGAATCCATCTAGGATTGCACAAGTGTTTTGTTCAGCTGCAAGTCACATACTGGTAATTTTTAAAACAAGAAGAGATGAGGTAATGATAGTGCTTTGTACTGTTGTACTGCTTTGTACTTAGAAAGAACACTTAAACAAGAAAAACAGGCCTCTTGTAATTGAATCTGACATGCTGTTAGAACAAATGTTTTAGCCTTTCTTGGTAATAGGGAGCAATCCACAAGCCAAAAATTGCTCTTAGATTGAAGTCTGTGTGTACAGTTAAACAAAAACATAATGGAAAACTGTGAAAGCAGATGTTCAATATTTTGGTCTCAACATAAACACGCGAGGTCTCTTCAGATGAGGGACTTTTGCCCTTCAGTTATGAAAGCTTCTTTCCCTCACCCAGAGAGTGGTAAGCTATTGACACAGTACAGAAATGGATCCACACAAAGCTCCATAAGAAGATTCATAAGTGTGCACTTGGATTAACATCACTCTGGCTCAAAGCACTGGTTCCTCCTACAGAAATGTGCCCTTAAAACAGTACAGGCTACTCTGAAGTCTGCACCATTCCACACATTACCACCACATACAGACAAGTGAAACTCAGGAGCTGACAGGCCATTCTCCTTTCTCTTTCATCTCCACTGTAAACTGCTGACAAGTCTCCTCAACTGTCTTTTAAAGACCAGATCTCTACAGAGTCTTTTACACACTAAGTCTCTAGAAAAAAACAAAACAAAGAAAACCCCACAAATGACACCTGCAGCACTGTTGTAAAACATATATTCAAATATTATGACACTGGGCCCCATGTTGAATGAAAAATGTAAATACAAAACTACTATTTACTGTTTCAACTTAGTGCACACAAAGAATAGCAGTAATTATTTTGTAACTAAAGTTTCCCAGTCGGCTTTAAAGTAATCTAAGACTCTGCTGTCACCAAACCTGATTTTACCCCTGCAAGAGCCGGAGAGGGAGGAAAGGTTGATCATTAGGGTAGAAGCAAGTCTTTCAATGCAAGGTCAGGAAACCATATTGCAACCCTAAGTGAAAAGGGCTAGATCATTACTTGAATCCCAAATCCTTCTTCTATCCACCCAGCACCAGGACTCTATTCTTCCTCTGAGCTGTCATTCCACAGGAACACTTAACCAGTGCTCACATCTTGAGAATTTTACAGAGAGAATGAAAAAACAATTTAAAAAACATCTGAGAGTTTAACAAAATGTGACCAGCTCATTCTCAGTCTCACTCTGTGAATGCAAACTGGTACACAGTGTTTTGCCATCCAGCAAGGATTGCAGATAAATAATCAATGCTTTCAGATTTCAGTATGTCCATTTTCTAGAGAAAACCTTAAAATTCATGCTTCTATTTGTGTATCTCAGCACATGCTTAAAATGTGACAACTAACACATTCCAGTGAATGGAAAGTTACATCTTATTTTCCTTGACTGGGAACTGAATTTCTACATAAGTGATTCATTCCTGGCTTTACAAAAGATACATCATCATCAGTGATCTCTGGAACAGAGGATTTAATGTTCTTCTGGCCTGTCTGCACTGCAGGAATTAACTACTTCATTCACAGTGAAGTAAGAAAATACTGAAAATTTGGAGCTGATAGTACAGCTGATGGTACAAATACCCTTATCAAAGGGAAATAAGGTAAGAAAAAACTCTGTGCTTGGTATGTCAATCTACTTATCACATACCCTTCAGAAAGGGAGCATAATAGCTCTCATAAGTTTTCATAAGGTTTTTGCCCAACAGAAAATGTGTTGAGACTCACAATCAGAAAGCAGATTCAGTGCATATTTTGTCTTATAACTGATTAAGGAAAGGAAACAAGGTGCTTAAAAAAGACCATGGAGGATGAGCTTAGTCACAGGAGCACAAACCCTCAAGTCCCACAGGTTAGACTCACCCTGAGTGCTGGTCACATCCAGAAGCTGACCTGGAGGAATAATCACTTGGGTCACTCCTGGCTGGGTAGAAGGAATGACATGCAGAACCTGTCCATTTTCTGACTGGCTGGCAACAATCATCTGTAAGGCAGTCACACAGAAGCATGAATGGCTCCAGTTTGTATGGTGATCATGCAGCACAACTGGGTTTGATTATTACCAGAACAAGAAATCTTCTGCATAGAGTTAGGGCCTGTATATTTACTTGACTTTACATAATAAGAAAACTGTCACTTTATTGTCAAGTTCTTAAAATTACTTTCCCCTTTTAAAATAGGCCTTTAATTAAGGAAAAAAAAAACAACAACCCACTACCTTTCCTGATTCTACAATGAATGACACATTTATTTGAAACTGACAACTCTATTATTAAAGCTCTCAAACACCTGAAAGCCATTCATAGCTGGATTCACTGTAACTCCATTAATGACTAGCAGAACTAATAGTAACAGGAAAATTGTGACCTTGACTTCTAAGACACTGACCTCTGTGGGCAGCATTTCATGCAAAAGCAAAGAGAAGAAAAGACCCAGGGCTTAAAAAACAATACAAGTTAAATCACCTGGGATTCTGAAAAACTTGAACAACTCTTTATGGTCTATTTTTCCATAATTACAAAGGACTCTGGGTTATGTATTTCACTAAATAGATGTTACAAATGACAAAGCAACACTTTAAGAAAATTAATTTAGGGCTGGTAAAAAGGTGAGACGTAATGATATAGCTTACTATTAATGTTCAGATTCCTCCCAAAAAACACAGAGAGATTTATCCAGGGAATATAGAGAAAGCAGCAGCAGTAGAAATACAAGATCTTATCACACTACAGTATCCATGCTAGATACTGACAGAAGACATCAGTTGTTGTTTAATAAAATTAGTAATGGCTGCAGACAGATTTGCCTACCTGAAGAAGGGCAACTGGAGCATGAACTGTACCACTGAAAAGTTCCACCTTGTTGCTAGAGATAAAGTCTGAATCAGCTGTTGCTACAACAAACCGCACGTAAGAGAGTTCTTCACAGAGCTCCCTCACCTGTGAGCACAGCCCCAGCCCCTTCTGCAGACACACTCACCATGGGTGCACTGGGCCCTCCCAGGGGCTGCAGCTCACACAGGGGCTGCCTGGGCTGCTCTGCCAGGTGCAACTCCTCTGCAGAGTGGGAGAGTGACTGGGGCGGCCGCGCCGGTACAGCCGATGCTGGAGGACTGCCCGAGAGGGGGACTGTGATGGCCAGGGCTGGGGGAGAGTCGCTCTGGCCAAACAATGGATCCCTGGAATCCATGCACATTAGTTGCTTTCACAGAGGAAAAACAGTAAAATGTACTTTGAGTAGCAACTTCTACAAAGAAAAGAAAAAAACAAAACAAAAAACAACAAATGAAAAGAGAGAGAAAAGAACATTTAAAACCAGTGCTATACTGTATACTTAGAGGAGCTCTTGTCCTTCTGGATCAAGAGGCTAACACTAGCAGTTCTACTTTTGTTTTCTATTTTCACGCTGAAAAAGTATTCATCTTCCACTTCTTAGAATGAAGTCTCTCTACAAAGGCAAAAGAAAATCCCCTTTGCTCAAAATCTGCTCCCCAAAAATACTTAGCACTTTAAAACATCTCAAGTCTGCCCAGAAACTGACAAGACTTATACCAAAAACAAAACTGTAAAATATTCACCAACTTAAATTGACTTCAGAAGAAATCCTAGATACTATTCCACTTGGCCTTTCCATACATGCATTTAACTATGAAGAAAAAAAGTCTCTAAACACTTTCAAAATTCTTTACCACAGAAGAAACACAAGCAACACAACCTCCAATTCAAAGCCAAGAATTGTGCAGCACAAGGCAAAGATCAGATTTTCAAAATCTTAAAAAAACAATGTATCTTTATCAAATTTTCAGAACCAAAGTCTTAGAGTACATCCCGTTATAATTAAATTTAAGTGCATAGGCACAAATATTTGCTGAAGCTTGTTGAAACTCCAACAACACAAACATTAAGTATGTAAAAATAATGGAAAAAACAGGCAGTCCTTGTGTGCAATAACATGTCAAGCTGCCACTTGACCAGTGCAAGAAGGGCTGCAATTTGGTGTATCTCTTGCAGCGACTGCACAAACAACTCTGATGTTTTTGCAACAAAAATTAATATACTATAAATCAAAGAATGAGTTTCTAAATTTTATATAAAAGTCAGATTTGATCTAAATAACCTCATTAAAAATTCTGCAGGTATAAATCTTCTGTGTTGAAACTGTCTAGTGTGAGCTGTCAGAAAAGCAGCAACAAACAAATGGCACCTGTTTTGTTAAAGACATTGTGCAGAGACCATGTGCACACAAGTAAATCACTACCTGAATAACATTTAAACAAAGAAGCATTCATGCACAGAAATCTCCCCAAATAAGATCTGGCAATATCTGATAAAAAAAGGCATGAAAAATTCCACTCCCTCACCACATACACAGGTGTCTTGTGTCCCTGGACTCTTTGTTGGTCACTAAGCAATGCCATCTCATTTTCTCCTGTTTTAAACCTCTCCTATTTTAAAACATCACAAAGTATTCTTTTTTTAAAGGGTTAACAAAATAAAACATGCTTTTCTTCAGCACTGTAGCAGGACATAATTACTGAAGGTTGTCATTACATGTAACATCTGGATAGTTATCAATTCAAAACTGAAGGGCACAGGAATCCAAGGGAAGGATGTACATTCTTAAAAGACACAATGTATTACGCTAAAGGCAACAAAAGAACCCTGCACTGATGAAATACCATATTTTAAACTCATCAGAGTGGATGTAAAGGAAGCATCTACAAGGACAAAGCATTCATATCTCACCTGAAAAACCTGATAATTTGGTTCTGACTCTCCTGTACCATTACAGCTGCCTATGAACAAATCATTAGATCCTTCCATAGCAATATCATGGTCAGCTCCACCTTCTTCCATTACAAGGTGACCTGAAAAGGTTATAAAAGTTCATTTTAACCTTCTGTCAGGAGATTGCTGCAGGTATTGCCTTTAGGTCTTACAAATTTAGTGTTACAAGTTCTAATGCTGTTGCAAGATAATAGAAAAGTTCTCAAGAAATCCTTGCCTCCTTATCACTTTATTACTCACTGCAGAAAAATTCCAGCATGTTGGTCCAGGAGTACAGCTTAGCCTTTTACATGAGACAATTTGCTTGATTTGTCATTGCATACACAGATACAAAACACATACACCCTCCCACCACATTCATCTGAATATGTCCAAAAGCACTGAACTAACAACCACACACATCTAGAGAACACTTGATATTTAAGCACATGCCAGCAGTGCTTTAAAAATACATTAGTCACCTTCTTCCATAATCACCAGACTGAATTTGCATTATACAAGTCTGTCATGCAGACATCTTAAAGTAAATCAATTTGTTTTAAAGGCTTATAAGACAGCATATAAAATAAAATTATTATTGTTAGTCTACAGTGGTATGCTTTGGGCAGAAAAAAACACCAGAAAAGTAAAATTTGGCATTAATCATCCAGTGAAAGACAAAAAGACAGAGCTCCCAGCACTTCAGAGATCTACCTCCTATCCTAAAGAAAGCTTGAAGATACTCAGCTGGCCATTACAAACCTTCAAACAGACAGATAATAATGGACTGTGAATTGCCATGTCCACAGGATAATGCTCTCATGCACACAGCACACTCTTTATAGCAGAGACCAATCCCAAACATTCACAAGCAAAAGGACAAAATGACAATTAACTTAGCCCCTACCTAACAAGAGTATACATATATAAGACTACAGACATAACATACCCAACTGAATAGAAGAAAACTTCTGTAGCTTGGGGTGAAGGAGGGGGAATGGTGGTCACGATTTTTCCCTTCAGTATTTATTTAAAGACAGGCTGCATTCTATTAGCACATGACTCCTACCAGCTGTATATTCTTCACCACACCATGCAAATAAACTCCTCAAGACGGACCTTCTTGGCTGTGGTATTTCAACTGTTTACAGCTTTTATGAGGAGACTGTAACAGGCTAGAGAGTGACTTCAAAAGAACAGTACAACTCTTAAAGCACAGATTTATTCTGCTTCACAAAGGCATAAAGGACAAAGGCAAAGTAAATCCACATCTCCTTGGCTTTTGAAGCTGAATAAAGCATCCTGCTGATACAAACAACATTGAGAAGTTAAGCTGCTCATATGGCTCTATATATTAATACTTTAATCTAAAGCAGATTTATTTTTCCATTCAATTTTCAAGTGATGACACTTCAGACCAAGTTCCAAATGAAGTTGCCTCATGTTTACCAAATATTTTTGAGCTTTGGATCCGAGAACAATTATAAGATGTTTCAGTTACAATGTCTGAAGCATCTTAGCAGCACATGAAAAAAAAACAACCCAGAAAACTAGATTTCATCATCACTCAACCATTTCCTCTCAGCTCAAAGATGTAAAGAAGCCACAGCAGTTTTGCAAAAGCAGCACATTTAGTTCTTTGAGATAAACTGAATTTGTTCTAGAGATACTGATGACACGTACTCAGAGCATGCTGGAACCCAACAAAAGAACACAAGGACAGCTCTATAGGGACAGACCAATGCCCCAGCCAGCCCAACATCCTGTATCCAACAATAGTTAATAACAAAGCTCAGGGGAAAATCCAGCAGTAGGGTAAATACACAGTGATATTTATCCAGCTTCCTTTTAAAAGCAGCCCAGAAATACATGAAGTTTTACATTTATGCTTAAAATAATCCCCATGGCACAATTTTGCCCCGTGATTTTGTCTAATCACTGTTGTAACCCAGGCAAACCACTGGCACATACACCACTTGGAAAATCAACTTCATGGTTTAACCAGCCAGGTTTCATTAACCTAAGTGCTTGTGTGCAACCACAAATAAAGATTATTATTTTTTGTCTTAAAAGAAATATGCTTCTACAGAGATGTACAAGTATATACACAGTTAACAGATCTTACAGTCGTATAAATATTGCTGACCAATTCCCCAGAGAGGAGAGTTAAATCCTGTATATTTATGTATACGTACAGATATTTTGTCATGAACTTGTAAATAACACGTAGGTATCACTTCATAAGCATTAAGTGACCACCACAAAAATTCCCACTGTAACAGCACTGTACCACACATTTAACAGTCAGCTGAAGGAGAAATGTGGAAGTTTAATGTTAGTGTACAGTGGGAGCAAGATCTAAATCCTCAAACCACACAAGCAGTCCTCTATGCCTCAGCTTTAGCCTTAACACAACTCCACCCCCACCACTTTATAGGCTGCTCCCCAAATTAAGCACTCCTGGTTCCAACACATGGGTTAGTGTACTTTAACGCCAGAGTTCTATTTCCTTCCCCCTGCTTCCATCTGGGAAGCACTTTTCTCAAATAAAGGGAAATCTATGGCCATTGTTGCCCCTGGCTCTTCTCTACAAAGAGTGCAAGTAGCCACACAAACTGCTAGCAGAGGCAGACATGATAACCATCATGAGCACTGTATGCAGGGTGTCGGTTATACCTAACAGAAAATACCTACAGTTGAATGCTTCACCATCAATCTCTTTTGGGTTTTCTGAAAAACGTTGCAGAGGTTTTATAAGAAGACTTTAGATAACTGCATAGCTTACAGCATTCAAAATACGCTGTCTGAAAAAGCTCCCTCTGAGGCCATTTCTCTACTACCGTTCACAGTGGCACAAATTCACAAGGGGATGAATTACAGTAAAACATATTAGGGAGGAAATTAGGGCATAGTGATATTCCCCAGGAAAGGAGTTACAATTAGCTTTGTCAGCCTATACCGGGTTTGAAATTTAGCATTATCTCTATCATGGAAGAGGAGGCAGACACTGCTAAGAATACAGAGAAGATCTGGTGACTCACACTTAAAAGGTTTCTCAAGTCAGTTTTTTGTAGACAACACCAATAACTGGAAAATACACCTGTGTCAATTTCGCTGACAAACAACGTTAGATCTTTGAAGTATGCTTAAGAAATAAATGAGATTTCAGAGTCTCACGAAACCGCAAACACTCAACACCCGCCCGCTCCAACAAGCGGAGTCACCAAAACCCGAGTCCCCACTCAGGGAAATCCCAGCTGCTCCCCAGAGGCCACGAAGGACTGTCAAAAAGGCGGAGGAAAAAAAACTCACGCACAACGCACAAGCACACAGAATGTCCTCACACAAGCAGCCTTCTCCCAAAACACCAAACTCACTTACAGCTTCTTTTTAAGTCCACCGCGCGCTGGGCTTAGCAGGCACTTTATTGTGGGTGTGTCGCTTGACATGCAGAGAAACACAACCCGAGTGACTCCAAGCACAGCCCACCGCTCCAGCGACCCTGGGCGCCACACTGGGCACTGCCCCTGCCGGGCACAGCCCGGCCGCGGGACCCGCTCCCGTCCCTGCCAGGGTCCCCGGAACGCGTCCCCCGCGCCCCAGCCCTGAGGAGCGCGGAGGGCGCCTCAGCCCCTCAGCCCACGCCCGTCGCACCCCTCGGCACCACAGCCCCGCGGCGGGGGCGGCGGAAGGCACCGGCCGGGGCCCCGTCGCGGCGGCCCGGGGGGAGATGCCGGAGGCGCGTTACTCCACCTGGGCTCGGCTCCCGCAGCCCCGCCGCCATGCGCGCCTCCGCTCCGCGCACGCGCGCCCGCCCTCAGCGCGGAGAGGGGCGGAGGCGCGCGGGGGGCGCCGGGAAGGCGGCAGCGCGCGGCCTCTCGGGAGCGCGGCGGGCGCGCGGCACGCGGGCGGCGCGCGGTCCCGCGGGGGGCTCGGCCGGGGCGCGCGCGACACGTGCTCGGTGCCCGATCGGCGGCGGCGATGGCGCAGCTCACGGCGCGGTTCCGCACCGAGAACCGCAGGTGAGCGGCCTCCCCTCCCGGGCCGGGGGCGGGTTCGGGAGCGGGTGACGCAGAGGCGGTAACGGAGCGCTGTGCCCGCAGGTTCGCCGTGGAGGATGTGCCCTTCTCGGTGCCCGCGGCCTCCGAGACCACCGACCTCAGCCACCTCATCAACAAGCTGCTGGCGGCAGCGCACGGTAGGTCCCGCGGCGGGTCGGAGCCCGGCAGCCCTCATGTCCCGGGCCCGGCCCGGCCCCGCGCGGGCTGTCACAGCCGGGCCTGCCCCGCCGCTTGGGCCTGGCTGCCGGCGGTGAGACACTCCTGGAACTGCCTCTGAAGGGTGCCGGGGCTGCTGGGCATTCCCAGGAGAAATGGACCAAGGGCTGGAACACTGTGTGTGCCCGGCGCCACAGGCCAGGCTGCCACAGCAGATGGGAATGCAGGGAATGCCCAAAACCTGGCCCAAGAACTAATAAAACCAGAGGTTTGGTTTTTATGGCAGCCTTTAATAAAATCTGAGCTATTCTGTCAGTGCTGAAATGGGCCGAGTGACTTGAAAGCTTATCTATTTTTTTTATCTGTTATTATTATCTATTATTATCTATTATTATCTACTATTGAGCTGTCCAATGTTGTTGGAAAATCCCATTTTCTATAAGAAACTGGCTCAGTGGTATACTGTGCTTGAGCCTTTTTTGAGTTGCTTTTGACCCCGTGACATTGCAAACAATCTTGAACAGAAACCTAGTGCACATTGCAGTGCTTCTGCCAGAATGCAGAGCCTTTGTCATTTATGCCATTACAAAGAGAGAAAAAAGTTCTTAGGGTTTTCCTGATGCTGCCACAATTACAGGGCTCTAGCAGGTGGTAACAAGTGGCAAGATCTATCCAGAACGGTTAGGAAGCACTGCTCGGGTTTGATTACACATTGCTACAGAGAAAACACAATAAAAGGCAAACAACTCAACAGCAAATTTTCCTTCCTCTTAACTTAAATAATCCTGTGGAAGTAATGGGCTGCCCACTTAAAACTGGGAGAAGAAACTAATTGGTTGGGGGTTTTGTTTTTGTTGTCATTTGTTTTGGGGTTTTGGTTTGGTTTTGAGGAGGTTGTTTATGTTTGGGTCTTTTTTTAAACTCTTCCTGGTACCATTTCCCTGAACCAGTCAAAAAATGATGCCATTCTTCATGGTATCAAATAAATACTGATACCTGAACATTGATTTTTCCAATATGTTTCAGCGGATCACAAGTATGTGGAATTTGACTTCCTTATCAATGGCCAGTTCTTGCGATTGCCGCTGGTCACCCACATGGAAATGGAAAATATTTCCACAGTAAGTCATACTCAATGTCTCCCCTTCTTGGACAGCAGAACAGACTTAGACAGTTTACTTCAATCTGATTTAGATATTACACTGTTAGCTAGGTAGATTTCCTTGCTCAGTTTCATTTATTTTCTGACTTTCCCAGGAGAATTCCCTGTATTTTAAAATCCATTATGAACTGCAGCGATTAGAAACTACAGACAGAGCAGTGCAAGGAATGTTATCCAATCTGTTGTCTGTGTACAGTTCAGAGGGGAAATTCTTCTCTTATTCAGTTCGTCATTAATACATTTTTGTCTCTTATGGTGGGGGATAAGGGAGATGTTTAGTATTACCTCTAGAAAATGTTGCAAAGTATTTTAGACACTGGTTTTGTATTAGCATATATAGAAGAAAAGGAATGTAAGAAGAGTGAAATAACTTGCTTTTGCTTCCAGCTTGCTAATAATAGTAATTTGATAAGAATATGGAAAGCAATGTAATTCACACTTTTTTTCTTAATACTTTAATTCTACTGATGTGGCGAAGGACTTGGATATCAAGACCTTTGCTCAATAAACTTGAATATTTGTGCCACAGTACAGTTAAATTTTACTGAGAGTGATTAAAAAAAAACAAAAACCATACTGCATCACTAAATAAGTGTTTTGTCTGTGAGCTCAGGAAGAAGTGGTGGAAATAGAGTATGTGGAGAAGTACATGGCCCCTCAGCCAGAAGAATGCATCTTCCATGATGACTGGATCAGTTCTGTTCAAGCCACTGAAGAATGGTACCACACTAAGCCAGTTCTAAGTTTTGTCATGCTTATTCATGTTCCTCCATGGTATCAGATAGAGCAGTATTCTCTCTTTAATAATCCCTTGCGTGGGTTTTTTTCCCCCTTTGCTTAATTTTTCTTTTTTTTTTTTTAACCTGTCAAGTAAGTCAACTACTTGCTTTTGTAAGCAGTTCACTGGTTACACTGTCATGTGACAGTGAATTTAACACAGGTAGCAAACAGCTAGAGACACTGAACTGAACAGAAGATACTGCATATATAAATGAAAAAAATAAATGCTGTTTAGTATCCTTTTTCTTAAAGGAAAGGAAGTTTTCCTCATCTCTCTTTTTCACTTAAACCCTTGACCTCCAATGTGATACCCATTAGCAACAAATAGAATAGCATATCTTTCTGCAGATATTTTCCTGAAAAAAAAAAGCCAAAAATGAATAATTTATGAATACTGTATTTTCACATTCGTTTCCCAGTCAACTAAATAATGTTTATATTTTAAGTAGAGATTTGAAAATGCTTTGAGAACCTCCAGCAACATACTAAAACTAACAATTAAGTTTTGAATTATGTAAATTATATAAGGGATCTTAAGTCCCACCAACCAGAACATGCAGTACTCTTACTGCTTGTCTTTCTAGCTTGTACTCTTGGCAAGAGTACTTACCCAGTTACCAGGTTTTAATGAAGCTTTGCTCTATAGCAAAAAAAATATTTTTTCATATTTCTAGCTATTTCTTTTAAACCAGTTACTGTGCTAATAGTTTTCCAAGTTTCTGGTTGAGGCTTTATTTCATAAAAATGTTTGTTGGTCTTAAAGACAATGATGTTTTCAATGCTGTACCCTGTAGGATATTAACTGGTTGCTACGATCAGACTGCTCGGATCTGGTCTGTGGAAGGAAAATCCATCATGACAGTACCTGGGCACACAGAAGTAGTGAAGGATGTGGCATGGGTGAAGCAAGGTCAGTGTATATAGCAGGGGAATAGTAGTAGTTTGATTTACTGGGGAAGAAATGTTAGCTTTCCTTAACTATCTAAATGTATCTAAATTATCTAAATGTAATTACTTCAATCTCTGTCGGTGGTGTAAGAAATGAAGTAATGATATGCCTAAAATAGTCCTTTGACAGTAATGAATATAGTTACTTTATGATTGTCTGTCCACTTTGCAGTCTCCATTAGCAAATCCTGGTGTATATGTAGTTATATTAATTGTGCTTGCAGGGTAACATGACATAAACTGAAACACACATGAGTTTCTGTCTATCTACTATTTCTTCTAGGATTAGAATAATTATTTACAAAGACTTTGGAAAGTTGAGTTGGATGTGAGTGTAACTTTTTTCTTCCTCAGATAGTTTATCATGCCTGTTACTCAGCGCTTCCATGGACCAAACTGTCCTGCTGTGGGAGTGGAACGTGGAGAAAAACAAAGTGAAAGCCCTTCACTGCTGCAGGGGACACGCTGGCAGTGTCGAGTCTGTGGCTGTTGATTGTACAAGAACCAAAGTGAGTGACTTCTGGAAAGAAACCTTTGTGGATTTAGCAGCCTGTACCTCAAAAATCCTGGGTTTGTCCTTGCATGGGTATTCATCATCATGATTTTATGACACAGTGATAATTTTCCAGTCTTGTTGTAAGTGGTGGTTATTGAGAATTAGGAGTGTTACATCAATGCTAAGCCATAGAATCACAAAATCATTTAGTTTAGAAAACAAGTTAAATTTTAAAGTGTATTTTACTTTAAATGCATGAGAATTTTGTGCTATAATAAACTATTTTCAAATTTGACCTAAATTTTCACAGTGGTTTTGATGGGAAAAAAAATTCCAGAGTTCTTGGAAAAAGCAGGTGGTAAAGAGGTTCTTTCCCTTCATCCAGGAATTCAACAGTCATGAGCACCACCAAAGGTGGAGTCATTGCTCCCAGCTTGACTTAGTATCAGACAGATTAAAGTCAAGCTTTTTGGTGCTGAAGGAAATAGGTATTTTGTAGGTATTTTTCTTGCAAAGGGAGTAAAAAGAATAATTTGATGTATGCCAAACATTTTTGGGGGAATTTAAGGAGCCTAGCACTGTTACGTGTATGTTATAACCCATTGATTAGTTTTTCAAGTAGGTCTCTCATTCAGGGACTATCTGGATCAACATTTAACAAAATGTTTCTGTTCATACAGTTCTGCAGTGGATCCTGGGATAAGATGTTAAAGATCTGGTCTGCAGGTAAGATGTAAGTTTGTAAAGCTATCCATAACTATAACTATGCTGAGTTACTGGTTTGGTGAATGATACAATTCCAGACCTTGTTAACACCTGCATGATGGTTGCAGGTACCATAAATATGGGTATTTGCTTCATTACTTACATGAAGATGGAATTAAAAACCTGTAGCTCAACTCTGCCTGTCTTCTGTCCCAGTACCTACAGATGAAGAGGATGAAATGGAAGAAGCAGCTAACAGACCACGGAAAAAGCAGAAAACTGAACAGCTGGGGCTAACAAGGGTAAGATGAGCTCTGGGTTTGTCCAGGATTTTTCTTTAGGAGTGTAGCCAAAACTAATAATTTCTCTTTGCTAAAGGTGACTTTAAAACTTCTGTTGGTATGTGTTAGGATAATCTGACTTTTTATTTGTTGAAATAATACATTTTTTTGAGAACTTACTCAAATCTGTCACCATTAAATTCTAGACTCCCCTGTCAACCCTCTCTGGCCACACAGAAGCCATCTCCTCTGTGCTGTGGTCAGATGCTGAAGAAATTTGCAGTGCATCATGGGACCACACCATTAAACTCTGGGATGCTGAGACTGGAGATCTCAAATCAACTTTGGTGAGATCATTATAATCTGGCTGTAGGTTCAGCTGAAGCCCAGCTCAGAGAAAAAGAAAAAGCTGTGTAAAATAGTAGCTCCTGTCTTAAAGTTATTATTTTCTTTACTGACAGACAGGAAACAAAGTGTTTAATTCTGTCTCCTACTCACCCCTGTGTCGACGTCTTGCATCAGGGAGCACTGACAGACATATCAGGCTGTGGGATCCTCGCAGCAAAGGTGAGTTTAAACATGCATGGTCTCAAAGATGTTCTTCAAAATCAGAACTTTGTCCTATTGAGAGTCATCTCACAAACTTTTCTGGTCCCTCTGGGAGTGGAATGTGGCTTGAAACCAGCCATTTTGGGGGCTTTCATTAAATACAAAGCTTGCATCTATTTTCTGTATTCTGGTGCAAAGCTTGTTTTAAATTCTTACCTAATAATTTAGAAATTATTCCTTTTTTAAAAAAAAAAAACCTTACTAATGAATGTTCAACTGTGCAGTTGCAGCATGGATTTTTTTTGGTAAGGTTCAGATTGAGGCTGGTCTGATAATCATTAAACAGCAGCCACTGGGACATGGTACTATATTTCATGAACAAATGGAATTACAGATATTAGGACTGAGCCTACAGATTTATTTTCATAGACTCTTCTCATAGAATAGTCTGGGTTGGAAGGGACCTTAAAGATCATCTAGTTCCAGCCCTCCTGCCCTGGGCAGGGACTCCTTCCACCAGAGCAGATTTCTCAGACTCCTACCCAGCTTGGCCTTGAGCACATCTTTTTGTAGGTTCTGTTCAGGTACTGGAAGGCCACAAATAGTAAATAACATTTACTTGTTTGGCTTTTGTAAATCTAATCCAAAGTTCACTAGCATATTACATGTTGTTAATAAAAGCAATGTTTTTCTGTTTGCTAAAAAAAAAATCTTTGAAAAGGAAGTTTAATGACAAGAAAAAAAATTTTGAGGGGTTTGGGGTTGGTTTCTTTTTTGTTTTGTTTCTTTGGGTTTTTTTCCTTCCCCAGAACTTATGTGGCTTACATTTTTGTTCACTTTAAATAAAGTTCAATAAACACTTGAACTGCAATCTGTAGTGGGTTCAGTGCTGGCTAAAATCACTAGTTCACTTACTAGAATTATTCACTTATTTCTTGCTGTGAGATATGAATTAGAAGGAGGGTAAAGCAGGCTCAAAACTTAAAAGGAATCAGAATAAAACCTTCAGAACACTTCTCCCATCCCCACAACTTCTTTCCTATGGACAGTGTAGAGACAAAACTTGGGATTTTCAGTCAGTTAACACCTCTATAATAGTCTTTCATTAGTTCTTGCAGGGAGAGAGGAGTTTCTCTTGCTATGCCATGTAGACTTCTCCACAAGAAACATTTCTCCTGTGGCTTCAATGTCACAGTGAATCAGCCACCCAGGGAAGGAAAATCTGGTCACAGTGTGAAAGTCCCTCCCATGCCTTACAGCTTTCCCAAAGCTGCTTTCATGGGCTGTGTCAACTTATGGGGTGCTATTTTGAGGATGAGTTGTTCCAGTGTAAAAAACCTAAAAGGTTTTTTTTTTTCTCTCTCTGGTAACAGGGGCTTTTCTTCTTGTATCCCATGTGCAAAGTTTCTCATCTCTCTCTCTCTATTCTAGCTTCTCATTGGATTACAGCTTTTCAGCATGCACATGCTCCAGCACGAGTGCCCTTTTCTCTTGTGCTGTGGGTGAATGCTGCATCCCCCCATGCACTTCATGAATTACAGGGAAAAAAAAAAGTCTGATATATCAAAAATATATCTTCACCATAGCCTTACAAAGAGAATTTCAGCCCAGGACCAAGCTACCTCCTCAGTCTCCTAACTAGAATTTGACTCTTTACTGACCTCAGTGTCCCATGTTCTTTTCCTTACATGTCTTCACCTTTTCCTGACTTGGGAGAGAATTGGTATTTGTAGGTTCATTTGTTCTCAAGCTTTATCAACTGAAACAGTTTTATAGAGTTCTGCAGCACTGAAAAGTAGCTCTCATCCAGGCTGTGCATCAGGGAGATTGTTCACTGCGCTTCTCACTGCTGTTCATGCGGTCTCTGCCAACACTGTGTGAACTGTGCCGGCCACCAGCTCCACTCAGCGCTTTTCTCCATGTGGAGTGCTGGAAACAAGAGAAGCTGCTGCTGCCATTTTTGTCCTTCTGACCACAGCATGGCTGGCTCAAAGCAGCTGAACAAACAGAGTTCATTGTGAGCCATGCTGAGGCAACCACGGCCGTGTGCTGTTGTCACGCTGATTTTTTGGCCCCACAGTCCTGGCCACGTGGCCGCTCCCAGCTCCCAGCTATTCCCAGCATCAGGGCTGTTCCCAGTTCCAATGGAGGCTCTGGCCAGCAAGGCCCAGCAGTGCTGCTGGAAAAGGACCCCACCAGGATGGAGCCACTGGACTCCCCGGTGAGGGCTCAGCACCCCTCAGCAGGCAGAAAATCTCAGCTGGGATGTGTTGGGCCAGGTTGGCCAGTTACTCTTGCAAAAGTTGGAAGCAAGAGAGAGATTTCCTAGGCTTGCTCATCTTTAAAATGTGAATTTCACAGAGGCAGACCCAGCTTCTAAATGGTTTAATAGGTTGTCAGTTTTCAGAGCTAGCCAGCTATTGGTTTTGGCACAGAGGAAGTTCTTAGCAGCTCCTCCCAGAAAAATAATTTCTGTGAGTGGCTTCTTGCCTTCTCACTAAATATCAATTAATGCAAAACCAGCACACAATCACACTGGATTTTGGACACATCTTCAAAGTACTGGTTTTAGCATCTGCTGATGTCTGTGTTTTTCCCTCTTTCTGTTCAGATGGTTCCTTGGTTCTCCTGTCTCTGACTTCTCACACAGGCTGGGTTACATCTGTAAAGTGGTCACCTACCCATGAGCATCAGCTCATCTCTGGTTCTCTGGACAACATTGTGAAGCTTTGGGACACAAGGAGGTAAAATAAATCTGTGTTTGTTGCTGTTCAAAGGCATAAGCTTTTATTTTTTACAGGGTGAGGTACCCCTCATGAAATAGCAAAAGCAGTCAGAGACATTCAGTGGAAACACCTGTGGCATCTGTGAAAACCTTCTAGGTTTTGGAAGTCAACCATATAATAAAAGGGAGAAAAATACTTGCAGTCTACCAGAGGGCTGGAAAACAATGCTGTTGAGCAGCATCTACACATGGAAGAGAGAAACTACTAAATTCTTCCTAACAACTGATTGAATTTCAGTCTGAAAGTTGTTAGCAAGCAGATGAAAAATGTTGCTGTTTTTCTCTTTGGGGATGTAGGAGAGGATAATATTAATGTGATTGGCTCTGGGGAAAGCAGAGGAAGTGTCACAGATGGTCAATGTCTGTACTCTCTCAAAGTGTTTATAACTGATTGATCACATCTGTTTGATAGCACTGGGATAGCATTTCTCCCTGGGACCAGTTGTTGTCTGTGATTGCTCACATAACTTCAAACCTGTTTTTCACTAGTTGCAAAGCTCCTCTGTATGACTTGGCTGCTCACGAAGACAAGGTTTTGTGTGTGGACTGGACAGAAGCAGGGGTAAGATGTGAATAGCAAGTTACTTGATTTATACTAATGATGTTTAACAAGAGAGCTAAAAGAGTCATGGGCTGTTACTTCCTTATGCTTAAAACTGGAAAAGAACAGGCACAAGTTGTAGTTGTGCTGTGTTTGAAGTCTGGGTGCTGGTATCACGGGCACTGCAGCATGTCCCTTCACTCTGCAAAGGGGAAGGGTGGGGGCAGAAGCTCTGTGGCTTTAACTGAGCATTATAGTGATATTCCAAACAAGAAAAGATGGGAACAGCACTTCACCTTTCTCAGAAAACACATGTTCCAAGGTAGTCTTCTGCCATTGGGACTAAAGCAGCAACATGAAGTAAAGCTGGGGCATGGAAGTCAGTACATGTAGAAGGGGGAAATTGCATAATCCTCTGTAGCAAGCTGCTTTGCTACTGTACTGGTACACACATATTTAAAAGTACCAAAAGCCCCCATTCTGTGAATGTTTGGTTTCTCAGTGTGGCTCCTGTTCACTGTAAAAATCAGGAAAAGCTTTAGCAACTTTCCTATACAAGTTTCACTTCTAATTTTAGGAGGAGTGTAAGAAACAAAGTTGCTTCTGCACTTTGATTCCGGGTTTTAGTCTTGCATGAACAGTTCATTACTCACTCCTACTTCTTATAAAGGAAAGAAATTGAGTCCTTCATTTTTGTGTACTTATTTTGCTTAGTTCTGATATTAATCAATTTCCTTCTCTCATCAGTTGTTACTGAGTGGAGGAGCAGACAACAAACTGTACTGCTACAGATACCCAGCTACAGCCTCTGATGTTGGGGCATGAATGTCAACAGCCAGAAGACTTTTTTTTTAAAAACAAAGATTTTTGCAGCAGTTGCTCTCTCTTAGCATCTCTACACAATCAACTTCCAAGGAAAGGAGGAGCTATTTGTTGCTCAGAGCTATTCCTGGTTTTGTGTCAGTAACCTATGTCCATATTTGCCACAAAAATATCAAAGTCCAAACGGGATTCATGTGAAAAGCAAAGGTAATTTCCTCCCTTTTTGATGGCTTTGGATTAACATCTTTTTAATTACTATTTGTGTAGCCCTTTTAATAAGAAGAAAACTGTTTGCTGATACTTACAGAAAAACTACTCACTAAATTATTTTTTCAGTTTATCTGCTTTCCATTGGAAAAAAAAATAAAGCTTTTATCAACAGTTAATTGGTTTAGTGTGTCATTTCAGATAAAAATGACATCTCAGCTCTCTTCTCAATCTGGTTGCTGATAGTTCTTATGATTTGGTCCTTAATTAAGAGTCCAGGCTTCTTTCTAGGATGAAGGCTTGGTATGTGTGCAGTAGAAATAGCATGATATAGAGGAACTTGACAGATTTACTGGCAGATGAAATATTCCATATTTTGGTAGCTCATAAATTAGGGCTGTAGATTATAAGAAAGCCAGCCTTGTACCACAGTACCTGTTGTGTTGCAGTACAACCAGTGTGCTAAAAGCAGGTATGTAGAAACAATGGTGGATCACACAGAAAAGGCAGGAGTAGAATTTTTTCTTAGAAAGAACAGATACAAAAAGTTGCAATAGCTTTTAGGTTGGTAAAGGAGAAGCACTATTGAAACATGCTCAATTTCTCTGCAGGTGGTTTTGCTTTGAGTTCAGCATTCAAACGAAAATGCTGTTACTGCAGCTTGTTGGATTATATACATGTGATGTAAAACCAGCACACTCTTAAACTGTGTGGAGACCACACTTGAATATCCTCACCAATGTCTTGGCTTTCAATCAGTGTAACACCTGTACAGCACTAACAAGTCAAGTGCTTAAATTAATAATTCTTGAAGAGTGAGAACTCTGACCTCCAGGTTTATAATATAGACATATATGTATTATATATAATTTTATATATACTACATATGTGTGTGTGTATATATATATAATATACACTACATATATAGTTCTGAGTAAGGAGTTTGAAGAAGTATCAAAGAGCAAAACTGGTGCAAATGGCAAAGGATGGGAGGGATCTCTGATCCCTTTGCTCTGCAAGTGAAGTACTGCTACTAACAACTTACATGCCTACGTCTAAAGGCTTGTGAATGTAACGTAAGTAACCTTAATATGGTTTTCTTGCCTTTCCAGAAAGATTTACAAAACACTTTTTAAAAAGATCATGTCACCTGAGGTGTCAGTTTATCTTAGACTAAATTATTTAGAGTCAGGAAAACCCAACTGACATCAGTTGTTTCAGTTTCCAGCAATGAGTCAGATCAGATCTACTATCACCTGTAAAAAAATACACAAAATGTATCTAAAAAGGTAGGTTTTGGTGGACCACAGTGAAAAGCAGAAGCATTTTTATACCCTCCTCTTGTCTGGAAAAGTACCATGGCAAAGAAACAAAGAAGGAACTGTAAACAGTATGAACATGAAGTGATACCAGTGTAAGTACAACACATTTTTGGAATATATGTTTATTATCACTGTTCATAAATTATCCTGAAACCAATACTTTTTACACTTGGCTGACAGTTCTTTGGATAATCTTAAATAAAATGTTTTAATAAGACTTTACTTTTAAACATGCAGTCCTTCCATTTAAAATAATCATGTGAAATCACAATGGTCAACGTGAGTTGATCTTAAAATTGCAGAAGAGCAGAATGAAAAACATGGTAATCCAGAATCAAGGTGCTGATGGTGACTCTACTAACAGAAAATACTTTTTTTCCTCCCCTGAAAACCATTTCTGCACGTAGTCTAATGCTACTAGTAGCATAATATAAAACAGTAAAGATTTTTTATGTACTAATTGCCAATTTTGTTTCAACATAAAAGTGATACTATAAGTGAGGGGAATAAAGACAATAACCAGCTACTGCAAGATTGACCTACATTTGTTTTTTTTAATCAAGGGGAGGGGGGGTTTATTTGTCTGTGAGATGCTGTGCAATACACATTGTTCTGTTTCTAGCTTTTCATTCTGCACTGACACCCGACATAAACTGTCCACCAACATGTGCTGCCTCTGAGCACAGTTCAAACACCACCAGGGATTAAGGCACACACTAAAAGCATTAGTTTGAGACAAGGGTTCACCTGCTTGGTCCCTGGCTTAATGTCACACTTGCTTTTTCTGTTCATGTGTTTCATTTTACCCAGCTGGTTCTTTCAGCTTGCTTCTTGCTTTGAGAATTTTGTCTTTGCTTCTGGATGGTTGCCATCCCTTCCCTACAGCCAGCCCTGGCAGAACACTGCTTTTTCTCTTGCTGGCATTTGGTTAATTTTTTAAATCTCAGTCTTCTCTCAGATGGGAGATTGAATTAAAAATAAGGGAAGGGGGAAGGAAACAGTAAATACTCCAGTGACACACAACCCAAACAGGTGTGTGTGGATAATGTGGACATATGAGTTTGGGCCAACAATGCAGATCTCCAGCCAGTGCTGCTCTGCCTGTTCCTTTCAACCCACAGTCCAGAGCCCAGGGTGAGGTTTGTGTTTAGAGAAGATTAACTTACTGAAGTTTTAATTGGTTTTGTATATGTTGATAAATTTCCAGGATAAACTCGACATACTCCTCTAGATTTTAGCCCGCATACCTTTGGAAACAGATCTAACAACATATGCTTTAAGTGACTTCTACAATTTAAACAAAACTGTTTTACAGATACCAGAAGGAAACACAAAGATAAAAGGATACATTTTTAATGAAAATTCCTGAGATGTGAGGTTTTCTCCTGAATTTTCTGACATTTCTGCAACAGAAAGCACTCGAGATTGGCACATGCACAGATTCCCCAAAAGAAAAATACAATTATTTTTACACTCTTAGGTTGATTTAAATCTTGTTAATTATCAACTTGTTACTTAAATGTGGATATAACTTGAAGAATTCCAGAATTTTTAAGGTTTTTCTCATTACTGAATTAATGGAGAGTACAAATTATCTCCAAAATTGTGTGATGATAAACGTGATTCTCAAAAAAGCAAACAACCCTTCCAAACAACAACAAACAAACAAAACTCCCAAACAAGCTGTGGATGTGATTTTGGCTGATCGGTTCCACATCCTCTAAAATTTCAGCATGTGCTCTTTTCCCTTGCTGTGGGGAAGGCAAAAGGTTTTATCAGAATAAGACTTGATTAGAACTAGGTTAACACACTTCAGATTTCTACTTTCTGTCAGAACAGGGCTGCCAAGCTGGTCCTGACACACCCAGTCCAGTGTGGTTTATGGATTAGCACCCTGCTTGAATTTGAGAAGCAGAAGGCTACAGTGACCTGCACAAATGCTTCATTGGCTAACAACAAATTGTAGTATCTTACGTTGCAATTTATATGCCAAAAAAAGTCCAATCAAGTTTGAATCACCAGTTTTGTTTGATGTAAGCTCATTGGCAGAGATCTCAAATTACAGGCAAAACTTGCGTAGAAATTAATTGTCATGAAAACCAATTTAAATTGTTCTGTAAATTGCATGGAATAAGTGGCTTTTCAGCTGCCAGTGAGAAGCTGGCCAAGTCTGGTGTAGGACAGACAGCTGCTCAGTCTGGATGAGTCTATCAAGCCATCCAAATCAAGACATGTACTGCAGGGAATGCTGAAAGCATAACTCAAACCACAAAAATGTAAATTTCTGTAACAATTTCAATATTCATACTCAAAACTTCAAAATGTTGATTTTCCATGTCTTTGCAATCTATTCCATTGGACAAATAGCAGCCTGTGACCAAGAGGGGTCTTGGTTGAAAAACACTGTAGAACTAAATAAACATTGAAATATATGATCTGTGATTAGTGCTTACACTTTCAGCCTATAATGTCTAATTTAAGCAAAGAAATTTCTTTAGATGTTTGAAATGACCTCTGGATGCAAACCAAAACTCACAAAAAGCTGTATATGGAGAAACATGATAAGCCAGCTATAGCAAAATATCCCAATAATCTTTATTGCTTATCCAAAAGATCCCCCATCACACTTCCTACTGTCTATGGCCTATAAATTTAGAATAGGGAAGTATAGCTCTTCAGTCAGACCACAGCTGTTCTAAACTGCATGTGAAAGACAGCTGAAATCCCTTGGAAGAGCCTTCAGGAAATGCTCAGTGAATTAATTCCTCTCCTTTGACTCTCTCTCTATTCTAGTTCCTGAAAACTATTCAAGTCTGTTACACACACACGCACAAACCAGAAATCTCCCATGGATTTCTGCTCCCAAGACAGGTCAAAAAAACAACTGACAAAGTACAGAAGAAATACTGGAAATAGAAACATTCACCAAAGAATGGAGATGACAATGTGGTAACATCTGATGCAGAGCTGGATGCCAAGTTAGTGATAAACCTATGGACTATGAGGAGAGTCAGCATGAATTGATAGCAAGACTACAAATCCATGAAAATGACTCATTCTCCCTGCCAATAACAAGTATTAGTTACTTTGAGCAGGGCATCCTCAGTTGCCTGTATCATTTGAAAAGCCCCAAAAATGTTATCATACGTTAGAATGGCATTATTGTTTTCTGAAGCTGTTCAGCACCAGAGAGAAATACAAGTTATTTTCCCCTCTCAGTGGTGTCACCACCTTATCTGTGCACACATCCCTGCACACGCCTACATTTGGTGGAACTTGGCAGGTCTGAGTTTGCTGCAGTAACCAAAGTGTGACCACAGAGTCTAGCAGCTAGACTGGGAATTCTTTGTCATGTGGGCTTGTTTGGGGATCAGGAGGATGACAACAAATAAGCTACAGTCTCCTTTATTAAAATACTTGAAGCATTGAAGGCTACCAGGAATAAATTCCTTATTTGTGTGATTCCAAGCCTTAGGCACACTGGTGATTGAACAGTGGATGTGGACACCCAGAGCCATCTGCTCAAAACACAGACTGAACCAAGGCCTGAAAGGTGTGTCATGGCTGTGCATTAGTGGGAAGTGTTGTTCATACTAGAATGCTTGGGATTCATAACAAACACATTTTCTAATGTCCCCCATTAAAGCCAGTAATTAATTTTCTAATTTAAAGAACACAAATTTCCATCTCTCTCCCATTGTTTTCCTCTAAGTTTTTGCATAAACTTTAGCCCAAGTGTGCAAAGGTTTGTGCAAATTTGCAAAACCTTTTTGATTAAAAAAAAAAAAAAAAAGTCAAAATTTGACAGAATTTCCCCAAGTTCCACTGGGAAGATCTCATCTCTCAGGTCTCAGATTGGTAGTTTGTTATTTTGGTGGATTCTGAGCACAGGATGAGGTGTTAGAATTCACTGCCAGTAGATTTTTAATACTTG
This sequence comes from Parus major, assembly GCF_001522545.3. Lineage (NCBI taxonomy): Eukaryota > Metazoa > Chordata > Aves > Passeriformes > Paridae > Parus > Parus major. The sequence continues at coordinate 11,504,471 of NC_031776.1, read as the reverse complement.
GAGTAGAAATCAAGACTACTTTTGATGTTACACAAAAGATCTTGTTTCTATTTTACATCAACATGTAAATGGTCCTTTCAATATAAGCATAGGATATGAAAGAATAATGGATTTAACCATCATAATGTATTGCCTTTAGGTTTAAGAGTATACAGAGACCTTCAGTGGATGTTCTCTGTTGCTTCTCAGAAACCAGTACTTACCCCCTGCAGCTACAATACTAAACAAAGTGCTTCCTAGATCTAAACAGCACAAATTTAAACAGATCCTGGTTTCAGTTAACCTGCTCTAATTCCACAGCATGTCAGTTAATACAGCAAAGCCTACCCAAATCAATGGCATTAATACAGATTTACAGAGGAGCTTACATGCAGCCTACCTGCATGCAATTTACAGTAATTAGATCTTCTGTCTTAATGTGGCTGAAAACTGAGTCAGAATCAGTCTCCAAAAAATCAAATACTCCAAGTCAGTAAAGTCTTTTCTGACAGGAAATAAATAAGATTTGTCTTCATAGTAACTAAGCTTTGGACAGAATGGTGAGGGGGAGGAGATGATGGTTTTTCTCCCCTTCTAATCCAATCTATTTAAACAGAGGAATCAAAACAACAGATGTTTAGTATGGTACTGGCGCCACAGAATCCGGCATGAACTCACCGAAGATGAGGAGACTACAGTTTCTCTATTTCAGCTTTCCAGTCTCTAGACTGCTGTGAATTTAAATGTGCAAGTCCAAATGGTCCTGTTAAAAAGCAGCCATGACTTTTGCCATCCTTGCACCATCCCACCCATCCCTCTGAACCTCTGCAGTATCTATAGGTATTGCCTCCTCCATGTAAACAGAGGATTATGAGACAAATCCGACCAGAGATCATTGTTGACAATAACAACATTATACTACATACCAGAGAAGTCTGTCTTAATGGAAGAAATCTCTATTTCTAATATTTTCTCAGTCTGCTGCAGTATACTGCAGCAACTGAAAAATATTTTCACTTCTGGGATGTCTCAATTGTAATCTCTTGTATTTTGGCTGACATATTTGAAGGTAGTAATTTTGCTTAGCTAGCTCAAGTATTGCTTTTGCCATTTCCTACCATCATTCTGTATTTATTTTTTGTAATTGTAATTTTTGTAATTTGTTGTAATACAAAAGTTTGCAGGGCTGTTATTTAAAAAAAGTTGAAGAGAATCGTTTTCTTTTCCCCCTGCAGCAGTATCTTCTTGATGTTTACTCTCCTTATTTTGCTACCCACTCCCTGATTTATTAGAGAAGTATCTAGTTTCTTATTCCTCACAGGAGCATCAAGATGGTAAAATCTTCCTCTTTTTAAATAGACATTTAGGCTAACACTCCAGTATAGCAGACACTCTGGGTTCCCAATGCCATGTCACCATATTTCTCTTCCTACGCTAATTTCTAATCTCTCACTTTTGGTGAAAGGCACAAGGAGCTTGGATCACCACCCGTCTATGACTTTTGTCTTGGTTATGCTTCATAAAATGTCCATAAGTAGCACTGAGCATTTGTCAGTAGTGAAGTTCCACTCTTGTTTCTGTTCTTTGTGTTGCTGGGAAGCTTGATTGGTATGAGTTAAAAGACTGTTTCTATTTTTTAACCTTTCCAGTTTTACATTCATACTGTTCATTTACATCCTTATATAATTAATACTTGACCTGATTATGTCCACAAAATAATATATCAACAATTTCCTTCTACAAAAGTGTTACTTTTTTAATGCTTTTCCATTCAAATGGCCTGTACAGATATCTACTATTGAGTAGTAGAATACTGATGGGGACTTGGGACTTTATGGGACAATATACAGCATATACTATTTTCAAGTTGTTCTTTCTTTTCTCCTTATTTTCAGCATTCTTGTTATTTAAATAAGTACTGAATATGTAACATTAAGGATATACAATATCTATCTCTCTCTAGATATATATTTATATAGTATATAACATCTGGGTACATTAAAACATTTATGGTCTCCTGAGGGAGTCACCACTTAGGATTGACCACAGAGATTAGGTTTGAGATTTCATTAAAAATACATTAATGCTGCATTTTCACAACTAAAAGAATAAAAAAGTCCTCTGTTAAATATTCAATCTAATTATACTTTGCAAGGCCTATTACCAAAGCTGTAATTGTAATGAAGAAAGAATTTTATAATGCTTGAAAACTTCAATAGCACATTATACTGAAAAATAGTAATTATGGATTAAAGAAGATTTTGTCTTTCCAATTAAAAAATTAAATGCCAACATAATAATACGTCATCGCTCATGTGGTATTCTTTATAAATCATACAGTGTAAAATGACAACTAACATCTGAATCTGAAAGTTGTCTTACGCACCTTAGCAATTTGGAACAATGTGCTGGGCTTCTCCCACCCTCAGAAGTTCTCATGATAAAAATTGTCAATAAAATGGAATTGCCACAGATGTTATTTTTCAATTACTTTTTCTTTATAGCCATATCTGAGAAGGAAATAAGCTGGTTTTTGCTGTGTTTTGATGCAAAGCTGTCCACAAGCAGGCAAACATCTTCCTGTTTTTGCTGTAAATTCTGAGCTGCACTTATGGAACGTGCATCTCTGGTACTTTTACACTTTGGGGCATAGAATGGCAGAAAATCAACTTTATGCACCACCTTCTAGCTTTAGCATTTATTATTGTTCTTGCCATGTGGTGAAAAAGCAGTGAGGGACAGCCTGTGTGTGAAAGCTGAAAAACATGAAGACTAAAATCTTAATTTTTACTATTTTGTAGCTACAGTCCATTTCTTCCACATTTCTTCAAAACATTCTGCTCACTTGCACTCTTGCATATTTGTATATTTTAAATTCTTTTATATTTACATTGGCCTTTATTTCACCTTTGGCAGGAACTACCAACATTCTGCCATAAAACTACAATATTTGATGCCTTCTGGCGCAAAGTAGAAAGAAGCAACAATGAGGATGAAAGATGAAGTTGTATTCCTGACAAGAACAAGCAAAATGGGGAATTCCAAAGACGTAAATATTCACTCATCCATACAAGTACCATCTACACTGCAGGAAGCACTGGGTGCCAACAAGTTCACTGTGATTTAAGTGGATGCAAAGACATGTCATCAGTAGCTAAAGTACATACTAACATATTTATAGGATCTCAAGGGTGAGCTCAGCAAACAAAATAGAAGTAAACTAATCCCCTCCACAGCTGGAGAACAAACCCCTGTTGTTCTCTGTATTTGTTGTTAAAACTGAAGAATGTGCTTATCACCAAGAACAAGTCACCGTAAGAGAAACGTTGCAAGAATTTTCTTACTCGTTTAGACAACTGCCTTCCCAAAGCCTCTCCTCCATCTTCTGTCTCTCCAGCAGTTACTCTTTTAAGTGCTTTTTCTGAGCAAACGAAAGGGTGAAGGAGAACTTCTTTCTCTTTTCTGCCTGAATCACTCTCCTCCAGGATGACAGCATAATTATATACAAAGTGCACAGTGAAGATTCTGCAAAATAAAATAGATCTAAGCCAAAACTGCACATCTACTGCTAGGTTACTGCAAAAGATAACCTTCACTCCTCAGTTTTCACTTTTAGAAAGTGAAGAGGTTATAATTACTATTCAGTATTTCTATTTTTTCTCCAATATATGGTCAATGTCTGTGGAATAGACATAATTACATCATATAAGCACAAAAAACTTTGTAACAATAGAAATCTGTAGGACTGGGACTTGTTTAAATTCATAGATTCTCTAAACAGGAACTTTTGCAGGTAGTATACTGTACAGTAAGAGTCAAAGACCGATCCTCTTTTGCCTTTGCATGTTCCAACTTCCAGAGGTTTAGATGCAGATGGAAGGAAGGGTTACCAAATCTGAGTTTGAGAAACTGAAGGGGTGCAGGCTGCAAGGTGAGCCTGTTTTAAGGCAGCCTCTGTATCTGCTGTCACATTCCCTGTCAGTCTGCTCAGACCTGCTCTATCCAGATCCCTCCTGCTCACCTGCCCTTGCCAATTCCCCATGATCTGAGTGTGCATCTTCCCATGGTAGGTATGGACCTGATGCTTTTGCCTGCCTGTGGGAATGACCTCTCCTGAACTGCAGTCTTGCACAGTTCACTCAGCCTTTGCAATGAAAGAGAGCAAATGTAACTTTGGTATTTAAAAATTCATTTTCAACTTAAAAAATAAAATATGAAGAATTCTGCAGAGCCTCCTGGAAAGCAACATAGGGAAATGCTAAGCCCGAATTCCTTGTCTTCCTCCAAGCAAATAGTTTCTGTACAGCTTATTCACCCCTGAATATTCCAATTATCCTTCTATCCAAAAACTACATGCACAAGTACCTGGACAAGAGAGCTGCATGCTCAGTAGTGAGTTTTTCAATTTTAGAACATGTGAAGCTTTATGAAGAAGTGGCTGTAAGATTGGATTGTATTTTTCAAGCTTGGGATGAAGCTTTTTTTCAAATTTACTGAATAGGAAGCCAACTGTTTGAGGCCCACATACTGTAGAATAGAACCAGACAGTTAAACAAAATGCAAATAGCAGCCAGCTTTAAACTAGTTCAATGAATTCTTAGCCTGGGATTCTGTAAACTAGTTCAGCTCATGTCCAAAGCCCTTGAACAGCCTGTGGACTCCCATCTGTATCATTCTGTTGCAAGCAGGCAGATTTCTTTTATACTAAGAGAGTGGCTTTCTTACAGATACAAAGCTTCAGAAAAGGACACTGATGAATTCAGCACATTTAAGGTCATTCCCCATGAGCATTTGCCAATGTATACAGAAATGCAGAATTTATTCTCCTTCACCATCACTTTTTCCTCTTTTAAATCTCTCTGGCCATATTGTTTATTAAAATTCCATCTATAAAAGTATTTTTATGGAATTAAGAAATCCAATGAAATTAGTACATGGCTGGACAACATTGTAATGTAGAAAATGGAATCTTCTTAAATGTGACCAAAATTTTGGCATACTATCATCTTCCTGAGGAAATACAAACAGTCCCAGTGTTATGAAGTATAACCAGAATTTCTGTAACGGTTTTTAAACTTATTATTGAAAGTATTTTTACAAGCAGAAACTTGAGAGAACATCATCAGTACACACTGTGCGCTGGAGTAATCAATAAATTGGAGAGATGGAAGAAGAAGCCAATGTGTTTTTTCTTTTTCAAGGAAGATTTTTTCCTAGCCATTACAGAAGTCTTCCTTAAGCAACCCCAGTAAAGAATGTCGAAAGGAGAAAGATGACATTTCCAGAAATATCAGTAAGCAACAAGCACAAAAAATAAACTGCACTCTAGAAGAACCATAAACATGCTGTACATGTTTCATTAGAAAGGAAATAGCTGCTTCCCAGAACTCTTGGGAAAAAACCCTCAACTAAAAAAAGACAAATTTCTGATCTTCAACTTGCAATCTTTGATTTAATTTCTTTTTCCTTTTCTAAACACACATTTTTACAGTGTGTCCAATATTTTACTCAGCTAACTGAATTGCCAGGAACAGGAAAGTTAACACTTAGCTTGTTAAACCCTTGAAACACCTCAGATAGTTTTCCTGTAGATTGAATGTTAGAGTTCAAAGGTCCAGGACCATGGTGATGGGGTCACGAATGACTGCTCTTTATCTTGGGCCACCTCACTCACAGTGCCAAGCAGGTCCCTCTGTACACAGAGCTCACATCTCCAGCCCTTAGAACTTCTTGTTTGTCCTCTCTTAAGTGCAACCCCAACTCTCAGGCTGTCTTTGAAGCATATCACAGGAGACTACCCCAGCAGTGAAGATGCAGCACTGGGGTAGAGTTGGCACACATGAAAAATTGGCTCTGTTTTCACCTGATCCCCATTTGGGAGGAAGGCAAAGAAAACAGTTTTGTTTTTATTCAGATTTCAATAGCAGCTGTCGGAAAGCTGCTCAGCAGTTTGGAATGTCAGAAGTAGTCCCTTTGGAGCTGGGTTAGAGGGAGATGGAGACAGCCAAGAGAACTGAGTGGATAGCTGTGTAACCATGGAGTAAAACCTCCTTCATATTCACAGACAGAAAGAACCCATTCTGTGTCACATACAAATCACCCTCAAATCTTGCAAGCAAGGCCTAAAAGCTCAACTATTCTTTAGGCTTGTCTAATCTACTTTCACTAAATAACTGTATAAGAAGTACTGGGATAAGAACTCTAAAAATAAAACTACCAGTCTTATTGGAAGGGAAGCTACAATGTCTGGAAGCCAACAAAAATAACAATTTTTCATTCAACTCACAGTTCAGGAAAAATATTCATGTTTGCCAAATTAAAAAAACCAACAAAGCTGATGGGAACAGAAAATATTTTCATGCTGAAAGAGGATATTACAAACAATGGAGACTCAAAGTCAAATGTCTCTTTATCCTTTTAAAAGGAACTTTCTGAAATACAACACCCAATTTTTGCAAGAATGATGTAACCTTTAAACAATACTACTCCAAATACTTTGTCATCTAACATTTATATAATTATTTAACAAATTATGATGGAGCTGACCCACCCATGCCTACATATATGAGAATTTCTTCTGGCCTCCTGGCTTTAATTTTCAGCCCTTCTGGTGGTATTGAAAAAGCTGGAAAACAGCTAAAAATCTCAGGCCTACTTTTATTTCAGGAGTTATTCCAGGAGTTTAGAATACAGAAGTTCAATGAAGAAACAATATGCAAATAAGCAAGCCTTAAGATTTTCAGATTTAAGCCCAGAAAATGGTTAAAAAAAGAAAAGAACAAACAAGAAAAATTGCCTGTACTCAAAATTACTTTTTTTACATTTCTTACTATTATTCTGCAGAAGAGACATTAGGTAGAACATCTTTTCCATGAGATCAACCTTAATACATTCCCTAGGGCTGATCTAGACAGCAACTAGAAGTATCTGCAGAAGTATCACTGGTTTGGGGTCACTTGGTCTGTCCAGCTGGAGGAGAAGCAGCTGAGGGGAGACCTCATTGCAGTCACAACTTCACTGTGAGGTGAAGAGGAGGGGCAGGCACACATCTACAGAGGAAAAGCTTTGCTCTGCCCTCCTTACAGTCGCCAACAAATTTCTATGCTACCTGCAAGATCGATTACTCCAAAGCATGAAAAAATTTCTGCAGACCCCAGACTTTCAAATGAGAACATGCACTCATTTAAGAAATGCCAATTGAAATCTAGCAGTAACCAAATGAAAACTTCACTACTTATAGAAATTAATTTTTCTTCTTGAAAGTAGGTTATGATACTGTTATCTGAGTAAGTTTACACAAAGACATTACCTGTCCTACTTTACACATTGCCAAGTTTTGCAGGAGAGGAGACAACTAGAAAACTGAAGGAAGTAAAATTCTGTTATGTTTTGCCAACTAGAAAATTGAAAGAATACAATTAGTCAGTTCCCAATATATCAGGATAATATTCTGGGAATCTGGATCCCTAACTAAGTCCTGATTCTTTCACCATTGAAGAGATTAGCCAGCAAAGTGAAAATACATTAAGTATTGGGTTAAGAATTTTATAGTTTGAATGCACACTCTTTAAACGTACATTTTAAAATACTCAGCCGAGTTGCTTTTGCTAGACAAAGAAAATAAGAATCAGAAATTGGCTTGGACTGAGTAGATTAAACTGAATTCTTGTAGACTTTCCAATAAATCCACTAAAAATTTTCTCATTTTAAAATTTTGGTGTAATTGTCTTGTATTCAATAAATGTAGTTCTAGTGTTCCTCAAGTATGTATCAGTACTTCAACCAAAAAAAAGTAAGAACCACCATCTCTAATTCTTACAATAATCCTAGGTCTTGTAAAGCATGTTTTATAATGTAAAATATGTAGTGTTCCACTACAGTAAAAACAGATAATAGCTGATGCAGTTAATAGTATCTATTGGGGCTGCTCAAAGGAAAGACAACATTCAAGCAACTGGAATAAGTACGAATTCATAATAACTGAGTCACCATAGGGTAGCCTGTGCCTTCTACTGGATCTAATAGCTCATATTTTACAGCATCTTAATCTTGTAGTTGACATCCAATTCACTACTTCCCAAAAAGTTATTAGCAGAAGTGCTAACATCTGAATTTGCAATGGAAAAATGAAGCAATATACGACCTCTTGTTCTACAAATCTTTTAGGCTCCCACAAATCCATTTTCCTCTCTTTCAAAGGCCAACCACATTTGGCACTTCTCAGTGCAAAGACTACAGTACAATGTTAGCCAGCAGTACCACACTCTTGGCTCAGGGAGAGGATTTGTTCTTTGCTTGGTATGCTTTAAGTCCCACTACTGCCAGAAAACGTACCAGTAAGAGAAGGGGGAAAAAAGTAACATAAACACTCCTATCAAACAGCATTTGACAGTGGCTGTACCCAGTCTCATGTAATGGAACTCAGGCTGAAGGATGGAGAAAACGTTCAAGCCGATTGCGTTCTATTGGATTATGAAATACTTTTTGTAAGAAATGTCAAGTTTGTACTTTATTAAGACCCCAGTTCTAGGTGATCTGAAACATTCTTTGAGTTGCATTCAGCATGTGAAGCAGCTCAATCTACAATTCCATTGTATGGACCAATCAATTCAAGTTAGGCCAGCACTTCTAGTTTGTTGAGACAAGAACATACTTCAGTTACTTTTTTTTATTTGTCTACAGCTACATCCTGAGGTCAATTTAAATATCTGATTATTTTAAAAGGTCTTATTGTATTTAACAACAAACATTATCTTATCTTTTCTTCTAGCTGTCTAGAATAATATCAAAACATACCAACATAGCTCAGTATTTTTTGCAGATCTGTCTCCTTTCAAATCCAGATGACACTGGCTATTCAGCAGCTGAACTGCTTAATGTTTAGGTAGTTATCCTGTGGGCAGATATTGACAGCATTTTATTAAAGTGATGTTTAAAACAGACTCATTTCATTTTATTATTATAAAAGTGTTTAACATCCTGCTACAGACACACACCACCATCTGGCATGATGGTGAACATTTAAGTTCCAAGAAGAACAGCATTAAAGGATCCTACTATGAGTTTTAAGAGAAGAATTGGTCTCTAACACCATGGGTTTGGGATATTTTGGAGCTGTTTCAAAGCCTATTGAGCTGGTATGGTTCAATGCAGATAAGATTTGATTTATGATTTATCACAGAGGATAAAAAGGGGAGGAACTAGATCTAACTAATTATTTTTTATCCCGTGACCTTCTAAAAATAAAATCCCTGGGGCTGCCAGGCAAATAGTTCCAGGAAAATACTCCAGGGCATACAAAGGATTCTTTTTAATTGTTCTATCTTCAAGGAAATCACATACTTATGACTCACACCTGAGACAGCAAAACTGTATTTGGGACATAAAAGTGGATGTGATGATGGTATCATTTCCCAACCCTGAGAAAGCCATGAATTTTGGTTTTTCATAGAATCATGTAACAGCTTGGGTTGGAAGGGACATTAAAGATCATCTTGTTCCCCTGCAGTGGGCAGGGACACCTTTCACTAGACAAGGCTGCTCAAGGAATGGGGCATCCACAACTTCTCTAGGCACTTTGAAAGCCTTAGAATTGTTCTGCTGTCTGCAATTTCACAGGACCTTCTTTGGCAACAAAGGTGACATTGAGCACAGGCTCTCCATTGTTTCTTCTGCAGTCAGAATGCAGATGTGGAACACCAAAAACCTTGTTGAAATCTTGATATTGCCAAAGAAACACATGAAACACCCATCCAGACTAGGCCAGGATGTAGCCCTTTTATGAATTTGCCCATGAAATGCTTCTGCCTTAACTTGCAATTAAATTCTTGCAGCACCCAAACCAGCATCAATCTCTGTGGGCTCCAGTATGCCCAAGGCCATGGAGAATTACACTGCAGGACAGAGTTTGAAGATTTATTTTTTTAGTTTATGCAGACTCTAGCTGCTCTTGCATTTCTGATCCTGTTACTTCTGACTGCACAGCAGTGGGTTTTAAAAGCTGTTTTGACTGGGGTTGTGGCTCTAAAAAGAGATTTATGGAACGACTGAAAGTGCTGTGGAAGAAAAGAAGAGATACGTAGGCAATACAGCTTTAAACAAGCAATGCAACTGAACCCACTTGTGAAAAACTTGTGAAACTATGTTTTTCAAGTGGCTGCATTTGATGCCATCCAGAATCACAGCTGAAGATCAGAATCAACCTCTGACTCGAGCTCAGGGACCTGCTGCTTCCCCATTCTTACTGTGTGGATGGATATGGGTGATTTGGGATGACAGCTGTCACACATCTGCTGCAGAATGTTGCCATCCATCCTACTCTGGGAGCAAGGACAGCTCCCTGCAGTTCTCTTGCAAGAAATTTTTGGAATGTAGCAAACATCTCCCCAAAACCTGAAAATAACTTTATGGGCTGAAGACATTGCTTACAACTTGAATCAAAAGTCATCACAAAAAGATAGTTTTCTGTGTGAGGAAAGGAAATTGTTCCATTGAAACTGCAGGAATATGCTATAAAACAAGTCTTAATGAGGAATTAAATATCTACAATACACAAAAGGTTGAGAATGTCTAAAAAAAGCCCCAGAACAACCCTAGACCAAATGGCTCTATTTAAACAGGAAATAGAAACAAAAACTTAATCCCAAGAGAGAAGTAACTCAATTATCTGACTGCTCAGCCTAGTTTGTGGTGTCCCAGCTGATGTTAACTGCACTCACTACAGCAAATACAGGTAATTTTGCAAAACTGCATATCATAAATGAAATTCTTCTGTAGCCCTTTGTCTTTCTACCCAGCACCTGACTACATCTTGCAGCTGAGCAGCACTTTTATGAATTCTGTATACAGAAAAATAGTTTTCAGATGTGATTAAAATCTTGTAAAAGCCACACAAAAGATTTGGGCTAGGCCAGGATGTACCTTCTTTGTTAATTTGTCCAGCACAAGACGTTGTAGGTCAGGTTCTGGCCCAACTTGTAATTAACTTCAGAGATTTGGAAATATGAAGGGCAAAGAGAACACATTCTTATGTGCTGCCTGCCTGACACACACAGCCGGATTAATTCTGGCAGTGCTCACTGTTCAGCTACTTGCAGTGGACACCCACTGGCAGGAAACAGAGAAACCTCCCTAACAGCCATTCCCATCAACAGTGAAATTAGTGTTTACAGAGGTCAGCTACACGTCTGTAGTTGGAAAAGGCAGCCACAACAAACTGAGCAAACAGTCTCTTAATCAACAGCTTAATCACAGCAGTTACATCCTCATGCTCATAAGTGTAGGAATTAATGAACAGTGTTCTACTTTGCTTGCAGTAATGAGGTTTTAATCTACTAGTGAATCTTTTCTTTACTACAAGCAATGTCACCACAGTGTGAAATTGCTATTGACCACAGACATGCTCCTACGTCAATGCAAGCATCAGTTAAAAGGCCATGGCCCAGGTTACATGAAGCAAGTGTTCTGTAAACAGGCAGTGCAGGAGGAGATGAATCAGGCTTGTTTGGCAGGAGTAAGACTTGAAAAAATGGTATGTGCAGTGGTGATGAATCCAGCCTATTTCAAGTGTGGGAGAACTTCACCTAAATTATCTCCTCCATCCTATTCTAACTTATGTCTGCACTACAAGGCACTTAACCAGGACATGTCTGGCAGTGAACAGTGCTTCTGTAAATGCTGTATAAAGATGAAATAGTGTTAGACGGCAGCATTTCAAAAGTTTTGAAGTCTGAGTGGGACAACTATCTTATACAATATCCAAATGATGAGTGAAGAGCCAGGAAAAGGACAACAAGCAAATATGACGAAACACAAGAAGCCTTGGCTTACAACTTCTATAGTAGTTTGCTATGCAGTCAGATCTAACACCAAGGAAAAACTGAGATACCTGAGAAATCTTCCTAGCAGGCTCCTGCCTGATTATCTCTTACAACCTGAAGAAAGAAAAAAAAAAGAGCAGGTATTTAACTGAGGAACATAACTGCTTATAATGAAAACTGTGAATCAAGAGTTGGAAGACTGTCATTGCTCACCACAGAGATGCTCTTTCCATTCTCTTTGTCTTCATATATGATCTTCATCAGCATCTTGATGTCTTTGGAAGTTTTCCTATATGTAATGCAAGGTGTGAAGGTATGTTGAACACCAGATATATTTACACTAAAATCATCCTTACATGCATGAAAACATAAATACTAGATTTGCAATCAGTGGTGAAGAACTAGTTTAATGGAGCATGAAGTCACAGCCTATTTAATAAAGAATCAGATCCTGTTCATCTGGAGACAGGAAAGCCTCCACAGACAACTGAACGAGTAAGAAAGACTAAAATGTGAGAATGCATCAAATACTCCAAACTTCATTGGTTGTGAATTCCTCTTTTGCATTTCAACCAAGCAGTTTCCTATTTGAAAGCAAATTGACCCATGGTCTCTGGCTGTGAAATGCACAATATTTGGAACAGCATGCTGATGCCATATTTCTTGGCCCAAACTTTTCCACCACTGGAAAATCGCAAGCTAGCCCTGCCTTGAGGAACACACATTGGTAATCCTTCAATTCTTCAAGCTTCCAAGAAATCTACCTCTCCATTCTGAAATGAAATATAGCTGACAGTGATTTTCCAGAAGGGGAATTGCTCCAAGTCTTTAGACAGATTAGACCCAAATTTAATATAAGAACTAGCAAAAAACCCCAAACCAAATAGTTTACCACTTCTAGTTTAAAGAAGTCTTGGCTCCAAATTCTGCTCATGAAGAAAGATGCTTGTTTTGAATAAACAGATATATAACATGAGACTATTTCAACAATCAACCTAAGTGCCTCCTCAGGAAGGCTTCAGTAGTTGCATTCTACTGAACAGCAGAATGAACCTACCAGGAATCCAGGGCTTTCTCTCAGTCCTGTTCTCATACCTTCACTCCAGGAGAACACATGCTGAATCCTTCTGTTTCCAAAATCCCGGACTTTATGCACCTTCCCCTAATGGTGGAATTGTAGTGTCCTCAGGAACTGACTAAACTTACTGAAGATGAAGACAGGGAAAGGCAGAATTTTCAGGAGTATTCTGCAGGATGCACTGGAGGAATAAGGGTATGAATTAAACAAAGAGTTCCATCCTGATTAATTTTTTCCAAAAGAGTTTAAAAAGCACTTATTTTATTTGTAGTAAATGCCCACTACCCTCAGGGTAAATGCTCAGGCAGACCTCCAGACTGTGAGAACATAAAAACCCCTTGCTACTAAAAATAAATCCAAGATAAGCCCATAGCTTGAAGTGACAACTTTTTATTTTAGGCAAAAACAAAAAAAAAAGGCCAAAAACATTCCGCTATTGCAGTTTGTAAAATTCTCACTGTTTTCAGTAGAAACAGTTTACAAATCAGAATGCAATATTCAAATAACATTGTGCAAAATTGTACTGGCATAACTACACATAGCAAAAAGACTAGTGTAAATCAAGAATTCCACTGAAATTAGTTGAGCTGCTCCAGTTTTACAACAGTGTACATCACCTCGGAATAGGCCCTTTTTTGCAGAACATCCCTGGAATTCCCCTTGCTTACAAAAATTGCTTTACATGCAACAAGTAACCTATCAGTACAACATAAGCAAGAACATGTCCACAAGTTATCACAGTGTAACAGAGGAAAACATGTCAGCCAATTTCATACAAAGGCAAATCTAATGGCAGTTTTGAACATCCCTTGACTGCTGCCCTCTCAAATTGCACATTTCAAGATAGGAAATAACTTAGAATGAAGCCAAGCTATGTTCTTAACTATCAATACATGGACAATTAGGATGGATGATGTGTTCAGAAGGGGGTTGTTTTCTTTTTTTAGCTTAGTAGATTTTCCAAAGGGAGTTGTTTGAAGAGTTTGTGTAATAAATGTTAATTTGCAGTGTTATCAGGCCAAGTCCTCTTCTGCTATTCAGATAGACCTGTCAACACTACAGAAGTCTCTGTAGTCAAATACAAATCCCAATGAACAGCTATTAAACAAAGACCATACCTTAAGTATTTACTGATGACATGCAATGAAACCAAGCAAGCAGTAACAGGATTCCATTTACGTTTGGAGCATTCAGAAAGAAACCATTGTGGTTCAGCTGGGGTACAGAACTGGAATTTCACTGAAAACTTGTGAATGGTTAACATTCTCTCCCCACTTGACCTACAAAGTAACAGTTTCCAAACAATGCATCTAAGTAATTCTTTGTATAAACAGAACACTAAGAGCAGAACTGATTTCCAGAGTTTCTGAATGCTCACAAACTCACATCAAGGAAATACACAGGTACATCTTGCAGTGATTAGTCACTTTGTTTTCCTGTACACCCATATTCAGAAAAACAATTCCACAAGAATTCTTTGATCAGAGTAAAACCAATTGTTCCCCAGTGCTTTTCACCTCCCTAGGTTATGAAGGGCTTAACTTCTATTGCCTTTCCTAAGAGCAAACATTGTTGGTTTAACATATATCAACATGGCTCACGTCTAAGTCATCTAATGAAGAGCGCAGACCTGAACTACGGAATTACATGGAGAAAGCAAAGTCCTGATGTTCTCAAGTGTTTGGGTGATTTTATTTCCTTTTTGCAGCTTATATGAATCTCATGAGGACAAGTAAGACCAACATACAATCTTTGCTTTAGAGATGCCTGTAAGTATGCATCAGTTCTGGAAGGGAACAGCTCTGCAAGTCTGTACATATGAAAAAAATAGTAAAAGGTTCTCAAAAATACCAGCTCTGCCTCCAAGTACACAGATAGAAGAAGCAGACCTATCCAGACTGTATGTGTGCATGCACACAATGAGTCAAATGGAAATCATGACCCAAGAAGTCACCCTGCAGGAACAATCTCTCTAACTGCAAGTCTCTGGCAACTGCCTACACATCCTCTGCCCTCACAGTTTGATGAAGAAGCTGTCAAGTACTCAGCAAGGAAACATTTAGCAAGGAAATATGGACATCACTGGGTTTCTGTGAAGATATCAGTCAGCATTTTAGAGATGGCAGAGAGAGAAGGTTTCACAGAATTCACCAAGGAATTACTGTGATACTACTGAATTCTCTTAATCAGCAACAAGATGTTCAGCCTGAGGCAGAGGAAAAGGTTAATGGATATGACTTTGCTTCCTTCTTCCCAAAAAGCTCAGCCTCAGTGTTTTTCAACAGTCTCAGACTCTGAATTCCAGGAAATTGTATTTTAGAACAAATCAAAAAATAGCCCTGAGACTAAACATACTTTATAAGAGCTTCTATTGCTTTACGTAAATCAAACACAACAATCATTTACTTCCACAGTAAGCAATATTTAATTTTCATTCCTTTTTTCCCCTCACTTGGGATATGTACCTGAAACCAAGAATTTCTTTCCAAGATATATGTACTTAAGCATTGTCAGTTACTTTGCCAAGTACTTAAATACTACAGAATTATGGCACCAAGCAAGGAAAGAATAGCTAATGCAGGTCAAACTTTACCAAAGGACCCCTCTTCTCCTCTGCCTTTAATTTTTTTTTTTTAAAAAAACAATTCTAATAATCACAATTGTCACCATGGACTTCATGATAATGAACTCCCTCCTTGTGATCGAAGTAGAACTTACAACTGGAGAAACATCATTTAGTATATCTCAAGATCAACTGCCAGTGTTGAACACAACCACTAGCCTTTCGGTGTGGCTAGAAGTGTAGAACATCAAGAAAACAAGAATATCAAATGTGTCAAGTTGTGCATAAAAATAGACCTTTACTTTTTCTTAAGCTACAAAGTAGGCAATCAAGGAACTGACTAGGTCTATGCATAGTTAGGATTTTCAGTAAGCCAAAAGAATTCGAACTCTTTCAGTAAAACTGTGCTTGTGTAATGCACAGGTCAGCTCCCCCAACAAATTAACATCCCACTCTATACATAAAAGAATCTTTAAAAAGCTCCATGCACTCTCAAAGCTATTTGCAAATAGATTTAAATACTTTAGCTAACAGCTATGCGATGGCACAAGACAGCACATAAAAAATTTAAGGCTAATTTTTGTCTGCACACATCAAAGCTGGTCTCAGAACAAGAGCTGTCATATTTTCTTAACTCTGAGTTTTTAGTGTGGATTCATAATAAACTTGAGCTGCCACAGCAATAGTAGAGTTGTCCTGCATATAAAAAAGACTGAATGTTGTCCTGAATGCAGTTTTTTTTTATAAAAAGCAAAAACTTCACACATTTACATTTGGTTTTTATCAGAGCAGCTCACTAATTTGTACAGTACATTGTCCAATAACATACAAGGTAAACTACAAGAGAGATACTCGAAGTACTACAACAACAGGTGCAAAAGAAAGTCCTAAGGTTAGAAAGCCCACTGCTGTTTGGGAGAGTCACACTGTGATGAAAACAAACATCAGAATGCATTTTGGTGAAGTCAGTTAAGTGTCAAGGCTGTAATAAAGGCTATTTGTTAACTTTAGCCCTTCTTAATGGCTCTTAACCATTCAGTTAAGATCTCCTAATAAAGCACTAGGCAGTTTGGCAACAATGAAGTTCTTTACATGCTACTGTTACAGAAATAGAAAACAGACTTAAAAGCACTTCCTCCACCTGAATATGATCTGGATTCAGTCACACCAGGTTTAAACAAACCTATCTAAAGCAGTTCATTTTAGACTTCAAATTGCACTGTAGTGTTTCAGAAGAAACAAATTAATATCCACAAAGCTCAGAAAAGAACTATCAACTGGCAAAATTACACAAGTTTGATGCACAAAGCTGCTTATTTTTAAAACTCTGTTCCTCAACAACTCCAGATGACTGATAATGTCAGTGCAAATCAAAATCCTGTCCATTTTCATGGGAAGATAGATAGTAAACCAAATTACACTTATTTGCTAATTTAATAGGTGAAATACTTTTCATACCTCCTGGTACAATTTTAATTTATCGATTTTTTTTTTGCATTATGTTTTCAGAATACTATGAATAGAGAACCTGCACATTCTAGTATGATTTACACTTGCTGAATAAAGTACATGCAATCGCAGTTACTAATAAAGGATTTAAAGGAACAGCAAATATGCATCAAAATTATGATTATTATCTGCACACATATGCAGGGGGTTTGTTCTCTCAAATGAAACGTTTGCAAGCAAATTCATCATATTAAGCACTGAACAAGACTGTTATATTTGCAGGATCGTCTTTAAATAGTTGCCATTACGAGGAGACCTGAGAATACAACTGATCCATGGAAGCTATGTAAATACAGGTTGTGTATATGCAAGCCAGTGAGACCTGTTTGTGTGTAACAGACCAATATTCAGACCCAGACACTGCCCACTGACACTAACTTTGAAATTACTGAATCTGTTAACGAGGTACAAGATCAACTTGTTTTGTAAGTGACTACAACACCAGTATTCAGGTCATTGCAGTTTTCTGCATATCTTTAATTCTATGAACTCAAACCCAAGTAATGCACTCCAGGAACACGAGAAACCTCGGTGAAGTTCCTGAACAGTTGCTGTTTGCAGTTGCCTTTCCCCCCCATTTCTGCCTTTTATTGTAATTTCAAAGCAACCGTTAACTGCCACATTATCAGGACAAACCAAGTATCAAAAAAATCCTGTTTTACATGCCAGCCTAAGCTGCTAGTCAAAAAGAGAGAACATATCTGCTGCTGTAAACTTCTGCATAACAGATATCATGCCTGACAAACCATCACCTTCAACGGACACACAAGCACCACTATGACAAAAGGGAGGGAACCATGCACAGGTATTTCAGTATTATGTGGCCACGGTCTATAATACAGTGATGAGTCACGTCAGAGCAAATTTGTACCAAGAGTGATTAATGATTCAGGCTGACTCATAAAGACCTAAGCAAGCCTGTAAGAACCAAGTATTTTCTGAAAGGAAGAATACTGAGTAAGAAGATAATATGTTTTTTCCCTACATCTGCACAAAAATTCTATGGACAAATAGAACAATACCAGGGCAAGTGCTTTAAAATGTAATTTTCCAGCCAATAAACCAACACTAGTAGGAATTTCGTGAAGGAAGGAGTTTTAAGATTGTGACTTACCAGAAGCACAAATTTTTGATATAAAAAAAAAGTACACTACATACTAACACTGTTTTTGCATACTCTTCTGTTTTAAAAGTTTCAAATGCATTAACTTGTCTTGCTTTGTTTAGGTCTGAGGCTGTTCAGCAAGGTCGCATAATTTGAGACTGCTGTAATAGGCCAGCAATCCTTTGGTCCCATCAGCTGTAAGCCAGCCAAGTATTAAAGAACCTTCCCTACCAAAGGAAAAAAAGAAAAGAAAAATAAAAAAAATTAATTAAAAAAAAGGGAAAAAAAGGGTAGGGGGATCATCACCAGGAAACACCATCTGCTACAAACCAGAAAAGGCAAAATTTTGTTACAAAATACACATTTTCATACAAAAGACATCTTGCAAAACCATCTGATTGCCCCTCCCTCTGCAGATCACAATGGTAAATGGGATCAGCTGGCTGGTCTTGAGACTTGTTTTAATGGGGAAAAAAAAGTCAGAGGACACACACCATCACAACAACTGGTCCTTTAAATGGATAAGGATTATGACTAGTCTTTGTTTTCACCAGTGTTTAAAAAAAGCAGGAGAGAAACAAAACCAGAGTCTTCAAAAGCAGAATGTACAACAGCCTATCAGCTGCTGCATCCTCCTGAACTTCTCAATGTGCTACCAAACTGTCAATTATACAAACAGTTTGATTACGGCAGTGCCATAAATTGTTAAAACAAAGCATGTGTGTGATCAGAAAGGTCCAGTCAATTGGTTCCATTTTTCCCCAGTAGTTGCCCAGAAAAATGTCAAGACAATCTAAATTATTCTTCAGCTTCCTCAATACATCCTGACTGCTGGAGCAGAGAGGTCTGTGGTATTACTGTACTTGTTCCGCGAGAAATCCTGTCTTGATCTGTGTTTGTAGTCAAGGAGGCCATAGAAATGGGCTGTAACAAACCAGGCGTCATGCTGGAGGAGACAGTCAGGCTGTGTGTAGTGCCCTTAAGTGTGAGATCCTGTGTGGGAAGAAGTGGCTTGAGGATGCTGACAAGACAGAAAGCAGAGCCACTTTTCGGAATGAAATTCACTTTGTTCTTGTCAGGGCAATAGAAGGCCGGAATTTCATGCAATGGCTTTGGCCTAGAAATAAAATACACACAATAGTTTTATGGAACAATCAAATTCTGGCAATGGCCAGGATGTATTGCTGAACACATCATCAGAAACAAGTTGAGATTTCCATCTTAAGTATTTCAGCTACTCAATAATGCCTTAATGACACTCACAGCACACAGCAAATGACAAGATGGTTTAAACTGCTTGTTTCCATGTGCTGCAAGGCAGCAGCATGTTCTTAGGGCAGGTTGTTTCCAAACCTAAGGAACTCAACCAACTTCATGCTTGATTATAAACCCTATCCATTAGTTAGCACATTCATTATATGAGAAAGTATTTTCAATAGTGTTCTTCAGAAACTTTCACAACCCAACTAGTTCTGCCTCACATACAGACACTATTTATACAGTAAGCCCTGTGAAAGAAAGCTGGCACAGCAATGATCCTAATATTGTATATCTCAAAGGGGTTCATGATCATCAGGGAATCCCCTTTTCTATACTTTTGCCTTCTTTGCATGTCCACATGGGTGTGCCCTGACACACTTCAGAAGATGACCCCAATCTTACTAAAAAGCTCAATGCATAGAGTAAAATGTAGTTTTCATGATCAAGTACCTATAAACTGAGAAGGAAGTTTGGAACATATATTTAGATCCTGACATGCAGTTTTGCCATCTCATCATAGAACTCAGCCTAAGACATGCTTTAAGAAAAACAGAGCTGGAATGAAAATCATGGATAGCTTCAGAATGCCTTCTGTGTTCTAATGCTGCAATGTAAATCTACTTTAGCCAAAGATGGAACTATGGAAATTTGCTTTAAAGTCTCTCTACTGCTTGAAAATAGCCATCAGAAATTTTTATTCACTTTTTGCTGTTGCCAGCATTGTCCTTTAGCCTATAAGCTCTTCCTCCCTTCCTTGTGTTTGTAAAAGAGCTATGTTCACTTCTTTGTTTCACTAAGTCAAGCAAGTCAATCTTCAAGTATATTCCTGTAGAGATACTTTATTCTAAAAAGTAATTCTGTTAATGAAATAGGGTACATTTCCATGCTAGCTGATTCTCCCAAATGTCCAGAAAATTCAACCCCTCCTGTAAATTTTCTTCCCAAATGAAAATTGTGTTAGGAATTATAAAACAGAAATTATGTTAAACAAAGGTTGAGCTTTAAACAGTTGCACTCATCTATTCCACATGTACATGGAATTCAAGTAACAGAAAAGATGTTTATCATGAGACTGAAGTGTCTGAGGACTGCCATAGCCAGGTTGAAACTTCTGTAGAAGCCTGTTTCGCTCTACAGCAGAACAGTTACACAGAGAGGACTTCCAAAAAGGAAGGCAAATATAAGTCAAACTGCAATAGAGTATGTTCCTGTAGCAAGTGAATACTAACTATCTGTTGGCAACACAGTTTACACACTAAAATAGAGAAAGGTGACTTCAGTTACTGTAACGCTTCCCACACTGCTATGGGACAGCTGTAGAGACCTCTCAAAATCCATTTGCACAGGTCAGCCAAGCTCATTTTTTTTAAACTAACATTTATACTAGATGGCACTCTTAAGATAGTAGAGGCATAAGAGAATTGTAACCAATCTATACTCCTTGTGTGATGAAATGAAGGTTTTAACTGTAGGTTAAGATTCTTGCATACAAGTGACATACGGCTATAAAAACTCTTCTGAAATAATAATAAAACATAACCTCCCAGAATATTCCCAAATGACAAAAGTTGTCTTATTCAGAATAAACAAAGCATCAAATACTCTGGGTCAAGCTCACTCCTGTCACTAGAAGGTTCACAACTACATGGATTGAGCTGAAAAGAATATGGTCTTGTGTAGTAGATGTGCCTGTAAATCTGTGACATACATCAGATGATGCACCTGCACTACAGCCTGTTATTATCTGATTATTTGAATTCTCCCACTAATTGCCAGGTAAGACACTCCTCTCAAATTATGCTGGCTTTTAAAAAAACATCAGTCAACATTTTCACATTAAATTCCAGTAGTATACATACAGATATATATATAAAAATAATATAATACAAATATGTTTATAATATATAAATTTCAGGAAATACATACAGATATGCCAGTATATAGTCACATCAAAAAACAGATCAGGCTGTTAGCATGGCTTTAGCAACTGGACTAATAACTTCTATCTGACACAAAACCAACAAAGCAATAATTAATCTGATTGTTAGATATTTTTTCTTATGTAGCAAAAATCAACTTACAAGTTTTCCTCAAAGACTTTCACCTTTTCACAGCCCTCAGGAGGTTCACGCTTGAACATGTAGCTGTTGTTGGGTTTTGGCGAGGTAGCATATTTTGGCAAGGGAGAATTATTCCCATTTTCTGCAGGAACAGAGTTTCTCATTACTTATATGTGACACACTATAAAAAAGCCACAAGAGCTACCTTTAAATGCCCCCTGAATTTAAAGCCACTTCATTAACAATTAAATTCAAAAACATTTTGGCCTTCAAAGCCTTCATTTGCAATTAAGCTTTCTTATCTCAATTCCTTTCCTTCTTTCTATTTCTCCTTATAAGACTCTCAGGCTCCTCTGAAATCTCTGATCATTCCTGGACACTTTCAGTTTGTAACTGCAAACCTAAGTCTATGGTTCTGTGCTGTCAAAAGAAATAGTCAGAAGCCATATTCTTTAAAAAAATGAAATAGGTTTATGTTGAACTATAAAATTCCCATAGGATCTGTCAAAATATTTCAGATAAAAATAAAGAATAATTAAATAAACCCTAAACAAAAACTTTTATGGGTGTGTGTATGAAATGCCACAAGATTGCAGATTTTGGCCAAGATCATAAAAAATACCTGACATAAGCAACAGGTCTACTATGCTGTTTCACCTGATACTGTACATTCTTGCTTCTTCAACCTGCTTAAAATACTCAAATAATCTATTTTTTAAAAGAAAAGCTTTCATGGAAGCACATTCCTCAGTCACATCTATCCAGCTTTAATTAATACATGCACACACAGTATTTAGAACAATTTGGAAAAAAACAGAATACATGCAAAAAACCCCACATTCTACCATTTCTCTATGCAGGGAACAACCCTCTATTTTACCTATGTAGTTATGGACATCACGTAAGTTCAGCATTGTTGAACTTTTAAAGTGACACGGTACCTTTATCTCTGGAATCACCAAGCAGATCATCTGCAGAACATGGACTTTCCTCACTGCCTTCATTACAGATGGTGAGAAATGAGGTTGGAGATACTGACTGGGAGCGGCTGCTGTTGTTACTGCCCTTGTCTGCTCCACCGGGTGTTTGTGTATCAATGCTGCGAGTGCTGCTGCTGCGCTGCACCAATGGGGGTGGAGCACGGTGCCCATCCGGAATATCTTGAGGCTGTTAAAAATTAAAGGTATCACACAGCTGCTCTGTCTGGGTAGCAATTTCTTTAAATGCAGTAGTGGTGAAGGTCTTTTTGGGTTTCATAAAACCATTTGAGGTAGAAAATTTTATTTGCTACATGCAACTCCAAAATAAACTAAAATGTTAGAAACTAAAATGGTTCAGAAACTAGGGACAAACAGATTCCACATCATCACAGAATTGCTGAGGCTGGAAGGAACCTCTTGAAATTATCAAATTTAACATCTCTGCTCAAGCAGACTCAGGTAGAACAGTGTGTCCAGGACTCTGTCTAGTCCAGTTTTTAATATCTCCACAGACAATGATTCCACAACTTCTCTGGGCAACTTGCTCTGCATTTTGCACACCCTCACACATTAAAAAAACCAAAACCCTAACATTTTTAAATTTATGCCCACTGTCCCTTGCCCCATCACTGGGCACTACTGAGAAGAGACCAGCTCCCTCCACTTCTGCACGTATTTATGCACATTGGTAAGATCCCTGGAGCTGTCTCTCTTTAAGGCTGAACACTCCCATCTCTCTCAGCTTTTCTTCACACCAGACATTCTGCTTCCTTAATCATCTTCACAGCCTGTATTTCTGATACCTTATTACTAAATTCACCTCTAAAAACCATTAAAATAAATTGAACATTAAAAATGGGAAAATTATGGTTCACCTAGGATGGGGACAGTTCAGCATGAGCAAAAAAGAGTAACTCAAAACAGACATTTTGCTTTTTCCCGTTCTACTGAGATTTCTTATTTAGAGGACAAGGTTCAGTTTCAAGCTTAAACTCTTCCACTCCTTTTGCTTTCCAAGAGACTTTTTATTTATAAGAAAACAATCAATACAAATATAAATAAAATCAATTCCAGACAAATTTAAAAATGGTGCAAAATAAAGTTTATGACTTGATCTCAAAGCAAAACCAAAATAATTATATAGAGCAATTGGTGGCAGATACATACAACAAGTTGTTCCTCTTTGTCTCCTGTCTCCTTTATTATTATCTCAATCTCCTGATTCAAGCCTTCTACACTGTTTCGGAATCGTGACCCCGTTGATTTGGTAATAGGAATCACAGGAACAAGAGCACTCTTTGGGATGGGAGCCTGAAGAACCAGAGACAATAAGAAAACAATGTAGATTTATCTACAAAACAAAGTTACTATTTCTGCCCAAAAGTGACCCTTGAAACAGAACAAATCTACACTTCAGTGTCAAGGATTAACACGAAACCATATTGTGATTGTGTTCAAATGGATGCTTGAACTGAAGACAGACAAAATCCTGAATTTTGTT
The DNA here is from genome assembly GCF_001522545.3 of Parus major. Classification (NCBI taxonomy): domain Eukaryota; kingdom Metazoa; phylum Chordata; class Aves; order Passeriformes; family Paridae; genus Parus; species Parus major. The sequence goes on along the minus strand of NC_031776.1, from coordinate 11,480,617 downwards.
TCAAATCAAATTTCTAGCAGGAAAAGCTATAAAACCTAGTCTCAAAATCTCCCCTGATATGATCTGCCTCTGGCTTGATATGGCTTTACAATGAATGAAACAGCAAGCATGTAAATGTAATTCTGAACCCTTTAAAATACATTCACATTTCTCCTAAAGTGAGCTATACCACAATGTCACATCACTCATTGTTGGATTGTAACCACATTAAAATTGTATTTTAATGGAAATCTGTGACCACCTGCAATAACATGACACATGCAGAAGGAAAATTATTCCACAAAATGCAAGATTGCACTATGTTAAAAATTAAGACCAATGTATCAATTACCTTAAGACAGAATAAAAGGTTGACAAAACAACTTAGGGAGACTTCCACAGAAAGAATAAGATCCCAAACCCAAACATTAATACCTAGTTGCTTCAGAATGAAGATTAACAGTTTAAAAATCCAGTGTTTCAAAATATGCACAACTTGATTCTCAGAAAACACATTACTGAAATTTCCCAAAGCTCCCTTTGGCACACCACAACTTCTTGTGATTTCCCATTCTCTCCATTAACATCTATTAGCATCTCCTGTTAAAAAAGTCTCGAGACTACTTCCAGAATACGAGAAGATTCTGCACTCCTTAAGCAGGGGTGTACTACAGGTAATGTAATGTAATACTTCCTGCAAACATTTACTTCAACTGAAAGAACAGCACAACATCCTTAAGTCACAGTAGAATTCCCGTGTAAGAGTTCTGGATGCTATGGCCTAGTGCGCTATGATTGAGAGCAACTCCTCTACTGACTGAAGGGCCAGCATTGTCTGGTCTTCAAAATGTATTTTTGTGAGGAGTTTTTATTTTAATTTTCCCTTAAGTAACAAGACTACATAGACAGACACCGAAGCATTTTAATTTCCTGTGTACATTCTCAAAAACCACAATAAGCTTGTCTGGCAGAAAACCCACCTCAGAAAAATTAATGTAAACAAGATATTTTAAGCACAGAACATAATGGAGACTTCTTGTCACAATCACAAATCTCTGCAGCAGCAAAACTCATGAATTATATTGGTTCTGCTTTCCTGAAATATTAGATTAGCCATTAAAAAAACCAAACAACTCAAAAAAGACATGCACAAGTTCAGGCTCTAAAGATTATTTATGCACCCAGTTATTCAATATACGCATTCTTAGAACAAACTGAGCTTGTTAAAAGTAGTACACAAGTACACTTAAAGATTTCAGCAGCCATTAGCAGAATGTGGCAACTCTTCACCTTTTAAATGCGATTGCTTACCACAAAAACTCTTAGGTTCATGCTACTATTTGAAGAACTTATAGTAGGTTCAGGGGAGTTCAATATAGTTCAGTACAGCATGTTTCACTTGCAAGAAAAAGAATATTCTTTACATGACTGAGGATGATTTCTTAGCCCAGGGTTCCAGAGAGTGGAATCATAAGGAGGTATCGTGACATGGTTAGATCAATCAACCTCAAAACAAGAGACTTCTTATTAGAAATACTGCCTTCACAGAGGTCATGCAGGAATAGGCTACCAACCTTTGACCACCCATCTGAATACCTGGGAATGCTCACCACAAGGCAAGGTGCCAAGCACAGGATAACAACTCCTGTGCTCATACATTAACACATTGGCACAGAGTTTTCAGTTCTGAAACTTACAGGTATGGCATAAACTCACAAGGTAGGAAAAAGGGGTGATGACAAATCTAAATTTTTCACATGCTTTTCAGGAAAAATGCTCTAAGCTTTTCCAATTTTTGACAAGTAACCAAACTTTAAACAGGATCCCAGGACTTGTGATGCTTTTACATCAAGCCACCTCTAGGTTGAATGGATCATGGTAACTCTACTCTAAAAATGAAGTGTTCCACCTACTGAGGTAGTAAGAGTTGACACCAAAAAGACCCAAACCCCCAACACTGTAAAGTGCATGCAGTTGATCTCAGTACAAATAAATTGGTCAGACAATAGGAACGCATAGTTCCCAGGAAAATGAAAGGCACAGGGGCCTTGATGGTTCAGAGTGTCAAGTAAAGATGTAGTATCAGCCAAGTGCACTGAGGAAAAAAGCATGTTGGAAAAAAATAATCCATTTATTCTTCCATCTGGTTTCAGTTCTGGCCTCAATTCTAGTTCCTCCATTATACCAACACTGAGAATATAGAAAGATCCCATTGTTTTGGCTCCTGTTTAGAGATTTAGTACCATGCAATTAATTCAAAATGTTCTCAGAAGCATCCTGAGATCACCTGAGCAGGCTATGACCTTTCTGCAAACTCTTCTTTCAGTTGAGACAGAAAGGAATATTTCTGGCATAATGAAAAAAACACACAAACAAAAAACATTCATTTGCTCTGAAAAAAAAAATTGCAAGGACTTGATCAAGGTCCTCCCCAACTATTTCCTGAATGTGTGCAGAGGGTCAGGAACACCTAACAAGCTTACTCTATAGAAATTGTATGGGTTTCTTTCTTCACACAAAAATCCTATTAGAAAGAAGCACAAGTAAACAAATTAGAAGCTTAGTTGGCAAGAACCACAGAATTTTTTTCTATAATTCAAGAATTGTGGTAAAGTTTAAGTAGGGAAGAAAAGTAGGAAACGAATCCACTAAAATGTAACTAGATTTAACTAGAAGAGCATGTCATTTTCGAAATGTTAAACAGAGTTTACCCAGTGTCTGTGAAGGAACTACTGACACAATTTCCTAATGCTTTTTCTCACCTTGTCAGGAATCCAACTCCTTGAGCTCAGAAATCTTTACATGACCCTTTAGAGTCAACAAACACAAAAGTTTCCTTCAAGCTAGGAATGTGATATAAAAATTTCAAAATATTCTAATTACTAAATTCTGGTTTCCACACAGTCCTTCCCACAAATCCTGAAGGAACAGAGCTACTGCCAGAAATTCTACTTTAGCAGTCCTCAAAAAAAGAATGAGAAAACCCAGGAACTTTGCCCTTGATGACTACAGTTACAGATTTTCACTCTGAGTTAAAAAACAGCTGCTAAACATCATTAATCTAAACTCTTCACTTACTCTTTGAATCCTCCTTTAACTTCTCCCCTTCGCAAGTAGCTTGACACAGCTGGCACGAAATTCACCAAGAAAAACAATGTTTTGTTTTGTAACACAATCCTGGAAAAGCTGCTTTGCTCCAATTTATATTTTATAGTTTATTTCACAAGCCCAAAAACTAATTATCTGTTGCATAATATTTTATTCACATACTATAAAATTGGGCAGAATGTAAAGACATCCATACCAGAAGCAAAATAACAAAATAATTATGATTCTTAAAAAGCTATATACATAATTTGGGGAGATATTTTTCATAAAAGCAGCATTGTTGTTCCTTTTTGAAATTAAAACTCACTAAGATGATCTGTGCTAAGGTGGCAATACCTTTGCATTCAGAAACTCACAAGTTTGTAGAATGCCAAGCAAACTTGTTAAAATGCATGTAATTTTCCAGTGTAGTAAAAGGGCCTACATCAAAAGGTCCTCAGTATACCTTTGGCTGAAAATGTCCTCAGGTTCTACAAATTCAGATCAAACACCTTAATCAAGTACATTGATCTGTCTTTTGTTTTTGTTTGCTTTTCTTAACCAACAGTTTGACACATTTTGTATATTTATTTTCATTAACTTTCTCAGAACCCCCTAGAAAGGGATTGGGTTGTTTATTTGTCTTTCTTCATTCAGAATTTTGGACTGTTTTGACTCGAGCAGTCAGTTAAACCAGCAGCACAATATACTGCACCCACATTTCAGTAATCCCTAAATTCCTATGTCAAAAAATATAATTCTACAATAAAAATTCCTAAATATTTCCAGTAGCAGCAAGTTCAAACTACTCACAAATTGAATTTAAGAGGCACACAAATCCTGAAAAGTCATGACTCCTAATTAAATGTCCTACAGCAGGGATAAGAAGTTAGGGTCTGAGACAAAAAGTGCTAATGAGTTTTATACAAAGTAGGAGTTAAGAAGAACAGAGCAAAAGAAATTCAAACCACTCTATTTTCATATTTTCATTCTTGAAGTAGAACACACTCAAAGTACCTGGCTTTGAAAGAATGACCAAATTTTTCAACTGGTTTTCTTAAAGTTATTCAACAAAAATACACTTGAAAGAGGATCTGTGTTTCTAGAAGCCTATAATTTTTTTACACCTGTTATCAATTGAGCTAAAAATATTACACCTCTGTCAACCTGACCTCATTAGAAGCCTTGAAATAAAACTGAAACTGCACACAGAACATGTGGTGGCCTGACCATCACAGTTTTTGTAGAAGGGATTATTACTTTAAGTCTCAAGGCATAACAGATGACAGGGGAAAGAAAGATAAAATCTTAAAAAGGCTGAATGAAGTTATGAAGTGTGTAGACACTTAAATAATCCCATGGAACAGCCTTTTGTCATGTAAGATCTCTAAATCTCATCACAGTGTTAGGAGTCTTTGGCAAGACAAAATGTGCTCAGAAGAACTACCTTTTATCTGAGCATACAGTTTTACCAGCACTTTGCTCCATGCCACAGTCTACATGCAAAGTCAAAATTGTTACAGCAATACGTAATGAAGATGATGGTCTATAATTTTAAATTTTATCTGTCATTCTTTTGTGGAACCTGCAGAATTCACTTTAAAAACCTTGCTTTAAGGATGTATTTAATTACCTGAAATTATTTGAAAGTGGGAGTTCAAAGCCAGCTCACTCAAGTAACAAAAAGATCTGGGCCCCCACTCACTCAAGCAGCCAAAAGAGCTCTACTTCATAGAACTCACCTATAGCTATGACATAATTAGCAGTCTGTGGTATTTCCAAGTTCCCTCTAAGACAAATCACAACCTTGAAAGGACCTACAGGTAGTATTAGATACCCAACATGGCCAAAAAGCACACAGCCTTACCTGACTGTGGTTAATGGCTGCATGGTTGCCATGAAAAGGAGAATGTCTTTCCTTGTCCCGATGGTGCCTGCTGCTGTGTTTGCTTCTCTGCAGCTGTTGACGCAATTTTGCAATCTAATGAAGGAAAAATTCACATCAGATTTCAACAGGTGTATTCAGGTACACGGGTGATTTCATCCATTTATTCCATCACTTAGTTAAAATTATTTACTACCATAACATTCATAATTATTGCCAGCACTAGATTATACTCAAGTTCTTGCAGACCTAGTATGGTAGCTACCAGTTCAGCTGATGCTCAGAAGACACCTCTGGGGGTTTAGTGAAAGAACTTGTAATACATGAAGTTGAAAGTAGTGAGGTCACTGCTGTTATCTCCTTCTTTGATGTAAAAAATGTCACCTGCATTTAACATTTTCTTTCCCACATGTTTAAATATTTAAATATTAAATATAAATATTAATTGACCTGCATTGTTATATTAAATCAGTATCAAATGAACAACTATTTCATATTTTTACCCACCATCTGTACAATTAAACAAAGTAGTAAAATACTCCTGTCTTCCTGAAGCATCATGGTATTGATGCATACCAAAAAAAGCCATTTACACCGAAATTATCTCCAGTAATGGCATTTCTGACCTCCTTTAGTTGTTCATTGCTGCCCCATGATGATGAACGTTTGTGTGAGCTTCTCTTCTTTTCTAAATATTCTTCAGCCCAGGCACTTTCTGTCTGTAGGAAGATGATTACAGGATTAATTAAAAAAGGTAATTGCTACTTTCTGGCAGAATATTTTTGAGACAAATTAGGAAAGAGAACATTTAAGATACACTAGATTCAGAACTGAAAGTGAACAGTAACCAACTAGAAGCCTTTCTCAAAGGTGAAGTACAAAAAAACACCAAACCCACAACTTTCAGACCTAGTGTAATACAGGGATGTGCTGGTTCCCTTCCAAATGACTGAGCATAAGGCAGTACTCACAGCCAGATGTACCAGGGGCTGCTACAGAGTTCTGAAAAACCAGTGTGAGGGTGCAGAACTGGGGGGAGATGGTACATTTCATTTCCTGCACAGATGCTGACCTTGTTATTGCTGAAGAATTAGCAAGGGGGGCTTGGTGTAAGCACTGTGAAAGCCTGCACCAGCACAGCTTCAAAATCATGTTCTTGCTCTCAAGAATGAGAAAACAGAAAGCAAGGCATATAAGCACCACTAGAACTATTGCAAAGTAGGTAATAAATTTATTAATGCCTCAAAGGACTCCAGGTTCATGGTTGACCCAGACCAAGCAGAAAGCAAAACAGATAATACTAAGCTGGTTTCAGTAAGCCAAGAGAACCATTAGTGTTTAATAAAAAAATCTCACAAACTTCTTGTGGTGAGGGAGTTCCGAGAAATGCAACATATTGTTCAGACACACTGTATTTCAGGTAAGAAAATACATAGGCAGGCCTGTGATAATGCTGCAAGCTTTATGAGCAGTTTGTATTCCCACCTAGCCGCCTCCAGGAATGTCTTCAAAAGCAGTGAACTGTAAAGGCTCTGAGAAGACAGATAGTAGCATCTATCAGGAATCTCTGAGCAGTCACAGGAAATACACCTTATGAAGCAAGGGGAAGAATTTCTGGAAGCATTTTACACACTGAGAGAGACAGCAAATTCCTTGAAATTTACTCTTGCCACTATGCAGTTCTTAGCACACAGCTAAGCTAACCTCATTTTCTTGGATATCTCGCTTTCTCCTATAGAAAAGAACTTTGATTGCCTCAAAGTCTTCACATCTACAGTGTGCTGTGGTTGTTCCTATACATGAGACTAACAGCTTGCAGAAGCCACATGCTGACCTTTCATACCTCAGCTGCACTTGTATCAGAGAAACTCAAGTCTTTTGTGGTATTAATCCCTATTTTGCAGGGAATATGGAGCCTTAACGCCAAATATAAAGGTTGTAACCCCACCAGTTTCAGTTACAGACACAAGTTTCGTATAAATGAAACCTTCATTAACAGTACTTTTTAATCTTCATCATTCTGAATCAAAAACTAACTAGGATAAATCTGAATAATAAAGGTAATAGGGTTGCTTTGAAATTCCTATTTCATAGCAAAATCAGAATCCATTACAATCTGTTTTTCTAGAAAAGCACTCACTGATCTTTATCATAAGATAGAATAATTGATAACCCCCATTCCCAAGTACCAATTTTGTCTAGTCAATTCTCAAATGTCAATCAGGAGTATCATCCTATCCTCTAGCTCCTGGAACAGTAAGCTTTAACTACTAATTCTAGCTTCCCAACTCAGCACAACCACTGCACTTGCCTACAGGAGAATAATTAACACTCCTAATTAGTTTTTCCCTTTAATTTATATTTAAGACTTTGACTCAAGATTCAATAATTATTAAATAAATTAATATCTGATTCATTTTAAAGCACTAAAGTTGCTTTGATGCTTATCCTCAAAACAAATGGTTAGAAAACCTTTCAGATCAAAACAGAAATGCAATACTTTTTTAGCAAGTCTCCTATTTATTCCCCAAATTTTATTTATAATACTTATTATCAAGAAACAGACCAAATAACCAATAGGTAAAGTGGGATTTATATTTCTCTAGGTTCTTAAAGTACTACTACTTACTTATTAGTTGTTACCATGCATAACATCCTCCCCCCTTTCTAGAATTACAAAGAAATTAGTTTAAGAATAAATTTATTGCAGACAGTAGAACGCTTCAGAAAAAAAAAGTCTAAGAGACAAAAACTTCCCAGTCAAAATGAATTATTTAAGAATTAAAAAATTACAAAGTAATTGTCTCATTTTAACTTGTAAGACAAACATGTTTCATTCTAAGCAAAAAGGACAAGATTATTAACACCTGTTTTATGAGCACTTAAAACGACTTGTGCAGGTATGAATTCTAGCCAGACCCTTGAATGCTCATTAATACACCTATTCATCATGCAACAAATATTCTTCATGTACATAATTCAGTCTAATTTTATAGGCAGGTTTCATCAAAATACTCAGCTGCAGGAGGAGTCTGATAGAGACACAGTCTCTGCATGACCTGGGGTCTCTTACACAGCTCTCAGCTCTGACCCATGGGCATCTCTAGAGAGACCTGCAAGTTGAAGTGTGCCACCAATTGCTGTCTCTTCCCAGTCTGCTTCCTGAATGACTCTACTCCCTGTGCCATAACTCCACACAATTAAGACACCCTGCTTACTCAACTTGAAACCTTTTATAACTTTGCAAATTCAATTCTTGTTCTCTAAAGGCTTGGAATCAGAACACATACATTTAATGTCAGACTTTGTGAAATCTGAAATTACACACTGGAACCAGAGTATCTCACAAGTGAAACTTCATCCAAATATGTCATCTTCAGAAAAGCTGAACAATACAAATGGGCAGCCTGTATTATCTTGGGAAACTAACCATTGTAAGTCACATTTTAAACTTGTCCCTAGCTCCAGTGGCTGCTCTCAGGCCCACTGGAAGATTAAAAGCAGTAATATCTCATCAGTGTCACATCAACATGAGCTTTGGTCATACATATGTATGTCCATAGCCCTAAATTTTCTACTGGTTTGATAAATTTTAAATTAGGAACTGCAAAGAGATCATTCTAGTTCTCTCAGAAATACACTACCATAAATCACCAGTAAGTGTACTCATTCTGCAGAAATATCTAATGCCCTTTCCAGTCTTCCCATTAACCTTTCAAGTACATTTCCTCTACAAAAGCCCGCTATCACAGCAGTTAGATGTGTCAGAATTGGAAGAAAAAGCCAAAAGCAAAACACAAGCCAAAAAGGACAATATCTGGCAAATACAGATTATGAAAGCCCAACCATGATTCAGATTATATCAAAACTAGGCTGAATGAGATCAACTGAACATAGCAAATACTCTGGCAGCAGTACAGAAATATAATTATTTGGAAAAAAGCATTATTCTAAGAAATAAAATATGAAAATAAATTTATTTTTATGAAAATAAAAAGGACACACATGCAGGTTTAGTTCTGCCCTTTAATGATGTCTTTTAATAGCTAGGCATGAACAGCCACTCCTTGGATATCACATCTCCTCCTCCTCTTACTTCAATTTGCTTACTTATTTCACTCTGTCTTCTAACCATTTTTCCAATTCATTTTCCTGCACAGGAACTTGTTCCTCAGCTGTCCTTTCTTCTTCACCAGCTCCTAATTCCACCTTAACCACATGAGCATATTTCCCTACAAAACACCTTCCTTCTCTACTGATCTGCTCTTTGAATTGTGGTCTGTCCCACAAAAGGCCATGAATCTCAAAAAGGCCCCACAGTAACACTGCAGACTTCATCTGCTCAACACCCTACATGTTCTTACACACTGAAAACTATGTGGACATATTTTTTTTACTGTTACTAAACCTAACAGAGGTTCAAGCACAAGGATGATGCTTAAGGTCATGCTACAAGGTCCTCTTCGAAATGCATTCTGCTTATGCTCTTTGGAATTAGTGGAAACTTCTTGTTGAAACCATGTTCCAGGAATAGGGATTTAAATCTGATATATTTGCCCCTTTCTTTCACTCTATACATTAGAGAAAACCACTGCCAGACTGCACCTACAGAAGGAGAAATGAAGCACTAGGATATTTTCATAGGAACAATTAATCTTGAACCACTTCTGCATACAGAGAGGATAACATGTAACAACACTCCCTTTAAAGGGGAATGCCACAACAACCATCAGGTAATGCCAGCTTCATTCAATTGTTTGTTGCTTCCATTTTTACAGGTGACTGAACCTTTAAAGCTTGTGAAATTTTGTTAAGCAGTTCATGTTTATTGGCAAATAATGTATTTTTTTAATACTTTCCAGTTGAGCTAGATTTCAACATCATTCACAGTTCAATGAGGCATTCTTCAATGCATATAATTCTATACTTGGTGAATAAAACTCAAGCGTACATTATGGGGCTTTTACAAACAGAGGGTGAAGACAGAGACAGACATACATATAAGGATACATCACTAAGTTCTCTGTATAAATCTAAAGTAAACAGTACTTAATTCCAGTGCTATCTAGTGTACTGTAAGAACAATAAGAACAATAAGAACACAGATGTACAATGCACTAGTGTTTTCCTGAGGCAAGAAGGAAGTGGAACACCTAAAAGATACTACAGTTCTCAGCCTTTACTTAAGGAATGCAAATAATTGCATTACTACATGCAGTAGCAAAGGTAGGATTCCGGCAATCTGAAAGTGAATAGGAACTTGTAAGCAAGAAAGCTAAAGTGAATGTTCTCAAGGGAAAAGCTTCTTACATTTAAATCCTGTCTTCACACTTAAGTACTGGAAAGACAAAAAACTCTGTCCTACCTGTGTGGCTTTGTCTCTCATACAGGGAGCAGCTTGTCCATGATTATCCCGAGGCCACTGCCCAGCAAGGTATGGAGCAGCAAGCGTATCCAGTGAAGACGTCCGGCGAACAATACTGGAAGGGCTTGATGAAGGTGGTCTTGATTTGTCTGTTAGAGCAAGAACATTTGATTACAAAGAAATCAAACAAGAGAGAGCTTATTCATTTTAGTAGTCTACAAGAAATCATACCAAATTTGATCTGTTATTAAGTACACAAGATGCTTTTAATATGGAAATTAAGTTTGCTTTTCCAGGCTCTATTCTGTTTGAATAAGCTTGAAATCTGTTTTTATGGTTTCCTTAAAAGCATCCTTATGTCACAATGGTTGCGATAGTACTTACGCACCAGTTTACTCCTTTAAAAGTCTAACAGTCATTTGACTCTTAAATTATGAAGGTGTAGAAGAAATAAAAATAGCTATGTTTACATACAAATAAAGGTTAAGGAAGAAAAACGGGGTGGAACTTTTTCAGTTTAATAACTGAACTTACAGTTCATCCCTCATCCTACTTCAAGGAACACTATAAACCTGCATGTTTTAATCACCCAGCACATGACATATGGCATAACCCTTAGAATCAGAAGTTAACTTTGATAAGGCAATGATTTACATTTTACAAGCTAATTGAGACATCTCCCTCCTTTTACAGGCTACTCAGTAACTACATTCATGTTTGCCTGGTGCTGTATCTTCTGCACCTCATTTGTAGTGTATATATTGGCATCCTATTTCAGAACAATTTAGATACTAAGAAGAATCCTTACTAACAAAGGCTAAATATAACAACCATTGAACGAATATGAGAAGAAGAATATTGTTAAAAATAAAAATTTGTATCTATCCTATCTGTCAATAATGTCTTAAGTAAAACAGCAGTAAAAGACTACACCACAAGCTATGAAGAATAAACACTGAAGAAAGTTTCCTCAAAAGAGTAGCTAAGGTTGGTAAATTTAGGAGACTGATAAGCAGCAAAGACCCAGGATTTAGATATACATACATGCTCACACATTTTGAGATTAAAAACTCAAATCCTGCGATCACAATGATCTAAGTATTACCATCTCATCTACTCCCCACAGAAAGAATTTTATACTTGAAGGAATTGTGCATTAATCTTACCTATAATGAATAGAAAGTCCTAAAATACATGGCTATAACACAGCAAGCATGATTCAGAAATCAGATGGAAGCTTTATAAAAGGGCACTGGAAAAACTCAGTCATGTCCTCTCTCGCTGTGCCTTAGGATGAATTCTGCACTTAAAGGAACAATAACATAGTAATTTGCTTTATACACAAACTCATCTACAGGCAAAGGAAATTGTGCCTGATTTCTGTCTGACCGCTAATCAGAAAATAAAACCACTGACACCAAAAGTCCAAAATTCAATTTCTAAGCTGTTGCAATCTACTAAAAATGCATATGATAAATACTAATAAAACCTGTTAGGTATAGATTTCAATTGAGTGGACAGAACCTAAGTCTAGTGACATTCTACACTAAACACCCTAATGCAAATTTATTAGAAATGTACACAGTAAAAATGTGATTCAATTACAGGGAAACAATTATCAGCACTATAATCAGCCACACTCACACAAAGCAGTCAGGAAACCTCATCTGCTTTATTATTTCTACAAGTACCAACAATGATACAACCTTACTACTGAGCTCATAGCAGATGTGCTCTCAGGGTGTCGCAGCAAATACATTTCGGAGTTTGCACTTAGGATTCCTGTATCAAAGAAAATCTCTGACTACTACTACCACCACACAGCACACTGAAGGGTCTGTTTGCATCAGATGATTTCAAAACAATTCCCCTTGTGTCTACTACAGGACAATGTGGCATGCTAACACAACATGTCATTCCTTAAAAATTATGCTGGCTTCCCAAGTTAAATCAAACATGTTATTTGTCTTAGAATTAGCTGCCATATCCTCCCTGTTTTTCTTCTCAGTTATTATTCTTCCTCTTCAAGAAGCTTCTCTCTTCTTACCAAAGGGAAACAGAAAGGATGTGAAAAAAATTATAAATCAGGAAGTGTACGTAGTCAGCCACATCATCTGCAAAGCCACTGCAGCAGAGAGCTTCCAAACTGGAGAAGCAGAATCTATTACTCTCTCCTCTCTGCCACAAACAAAACAAAACAAAGCAAAAAACAACTAGAAAGACTATTTTGGTGAACAGAGAGAATGAGAACTGAAGAGCCTGTATACTATTTAAGTTCAAGGGAAGCTGTTCATTTCAAGGCACAAAGCCTGTAAATACTCTCTTTTCCTCTGATTGAAAAAGTCATTTAAGAAATTCTGTTTTCAAATTACTTATATTTAGATGGGGGAATGATGTTTGGATATATTTTTGCTTTCCTACCTTCACAACTTGTCTTTATACAAATTAGCAAAGTCTACTACCCAATTCTTACTGTTTCAAAACATTTCAATGGGAACATATACAATGTTTTCATTGCACTTTCCCCTACAATACTTGAAGCAAGTGCTCAGCTGCTATTTTTCCTTGATGTGACCTACATAACAAGAGATCTGCCTCCATAGAGATAACAGTTACAACAGCTGTGGCTGATGAAAAACAATGGAGCTGTTTCATCAAATAGACGCTTCTTAAATATTAGATCTTTTTTAATTGGCCTGATTATCTCTCTAAACCAGTATTTGTGATAAATATCAACCCCCCTATCCATCCACCACTAGTATAAATTTATTTAGAAATTAAAGTCTTTCTGCAATCCAGCCTCAAACAAAGCAAAGTAATAGAACAAAACCAAAGAGAACATACACAGCACAAATCAATGAAGTCCATAATGTGGGGAAGTCACAAGCAATCCGCCACATCTTCACCAGTCATTGCTGCACAGGTGACCAACAGAAGTTGCTACAGGTGACCTGGTATCACACACACCACTTTGGAGTAAAGGCACCTCCAAAGGCAGGATAAGTTCAGGCACTGTAGCAGCAGGACTGAAGAGCAAAACTGAACAAATACAGATGCTTACCAATAACTAACTAAAATGCATGAAAGAAACCAGAGTAACACCATCTAATACATACTGTGAGAAAACAAGCAGCAGAAAAGCCTAGGATTCCACTGAACTCACAAAATTCCCTGACAGTTCCACTTGAGGCTTTTTTTATACAAGTGGGCTATCCAAAGTGGTGAGAAGGGGTGAGACACAACTAGCTCCTCTGGCATCAAGACATACAGCTGACCTTTTTGTTCTGTTTTGGTCAGGCTTTCCCCACAAAGGACATTCATGGTATCTCTCCTATACACAGCTGGCACAACAATCTTTTCCAAAACTACAACTGATCTCTGGGGCTTCACCTTCCTTTCATGTTTCATTAAAAGAACTGAACAGACTCAGTGCACTAGGAACAGACTCACCACCCAACTGTGTATACTCCCTTTGGAAGATAATCCTACCTATCATCCTCACATAAATTTAAAGAGAACTATTCACTGGTAATTCAAAGGTATCACCACTGTAGAAGAATGACTAAATTAGTGGTGTTCCATAAAACCAAACCTCAGAAAGACCAAGATGTTCAAGCTACTTAACTCTAGTAAATGAAAATATTTTTAATCCAAATAAATTTCCCTGAAGTGCTGGCCACAAGAAATGTACAGTTACTGCAAAAATGAATTCACCTTCTTCACATCTACAACTTGTTAAACAGCTTGAGTAAGCAGAGCAGGAATGTGATGGTACACAAAGCCTTCCCTCTTATCCTATAGTAATATCTTTCAAAACTACTGCAAACTTTGGTTAAGGTTTACAGGTCTGCAGCTATTATTGTGTCACTCACCACATTATTAAAATAAATAAATCCATGGTGAAATTTAAGAGTGTAATGGAGTTCCATTTCTTCTTCTCTACCTCCAAGGAAAGGTTCACATTTGACTTCTTTAAGACTTCATATAATATTTTCATAATTTCCATTCACACAAGTAGGCTTTAATATTACCCTTTATAGACAAAACAATTACGTTTTCTTCCAAATAAAACCAACCCATTTTTCTCCTTAATTTTCAAAATTAGTTTAGATGTTCAATACAGTCAGCTGGAATATACCAGAAAGTCCAGCACCCAGTAGAGAACTCTCTTAATACCTCAAGGCACCCAAAAATAAACAACTGCTATGGCTCTGGTCTTGACCTTCTTGTTTACTCAGCCTAGTACACTGTAACATTCTTCCAGCTGAGCAGTTCAACTACTCTAAGATGTGTTTTATATAAGAACACAAATAACAAGATGCCATTAGATCTTTACTCAGTGAATAAACCAAGGCAAAACCAATGAAGATAGAGAAATGTGTATGTTCTATCTCATGTTGCAACAGTGTACTAGTAGGTCATAGAAAATGGCCTCTAATGGGTAGTCTGCAGACCAGTGAAGAGGCATATGGGAAAACTGAACCCAAACTGGAGATTGCAGGACAGATATTGCACTGTACAAATGAGACCTCACCAGTGATGGGAAGGGCAGACCATATTAACAGGCAATTGGAAGCTGAATTCTAGGAAGTATGTGCTAGAGACTGCAGAAAAGGAAAGTAAGATGAAAAACAGGTAGTAGCAAGATCTAGGTTCCTGGTCATATTTAAGAGGCAGGGAGATAAGTGGCAAGAAAAGCATGGAAAATTGGAAGTTGTATGACAGAACCTTCTATTTGTAATTATCCCATAGCCAATACAAAATTCAGTTGAGTATTTCCAATATTTAATTGCAATTCAGATCAGAAAACCTCCAAAAACCACATCCAAAACCCACAAAAGTCACATTTGTAATTCACAAGTTTGGGTTCCCAAGTGTAAAGCAGGTTCATGAAAACTAAGTTCAAAACTATTCAACTGTCTCCCATGAAAGAAAAAATGAAAAACATGAAACTGAGTCTGAATAGATACAACCAGTATCTAAGCTTAGAAAAAGCTATCATTTGTCTAACCTCAAGGCTCACTTCTACCTAAAAAAATACATCTGCAGCTGTAAGAATGAACAAAAGCCATCATTAACTGAAAGCAAGAAACAGAAAAACCCAAGTTATTCTGCAGGAGATTCTGACCAATACTCTCAAGTGTCCTGTGTATTTGCACAACCATTGCCTTATTAGCAAAAGAAGTTCCACCTCCATGTTCTCAGTTAACACTGTTTACTCATTTAGATGAAGGAAAAAACTCAAGTTAAGTCAGGCTCTATCAGGCACTGGACTACACAATACAAATGTTAAGCAATATTTAAGATGTTTAGCTTGCATTTGGGGCCAGTAGAAGTATTGCTCAGAAACTGGAACATGTGGAAGTGATTAAATGGACACGACTCTCCTGTTTTCTGTTTCTTGTAAAAAGCTAGTGGAAATATCTTAACACAGTAGAGTGATCAAATGACTTGATTCCTTCTATATGTTATTTCTTCAAAGTAATAAAAAGGCCAGCACGGTTGCAGCAGGCTCTACAGTGACTAAAAGACACTGCAATTTTTCCACTCTAAGTGATCTGATGCACGCCTTTACCAACAGTATTTGAACCTGGACCTCAAGGCTAACCATGCTCTTCCTTCCTCATTCTCCAGGCCAGCAGATTGCACCTTAGGCAAGAGTTCCATGAAGTTCACAGGAAGAAGACAGGATTTTGTGATGTGTATAAAGTCTCCCAGATTACTCATTAACAAGAATCTCAAATGAAGAATACACATTCCTTAATCCAAAGCCTTTAATATAGTACAGCCTTCATAAAACCCTCATTACTCTTATCTGGAAAGTGGAAAATCTAACTCAGAACCTTATCAGTCTTTCTCTTATACTAGCAGACTAGGAGGCACACAGTCATCTTGTACCAACTGGTTATGACTGTCTCATTTGGCAGTACCATTCCTCAAGAGCCAGGATTGAAAAAAAAGGAAAAAACCGAACGTGGTAGTCTGGTTACAATCATTATTTTAGAAAGGGGGAAGAGAACTAGGAGAAGCAGAAGCGTTAAAGGGAGGGCTAGTCCTAAATTTCCGCATGTACACTTCTGCATATTGGTCAACTTAACTCTTTAGGTTACCACAGGCAATTTCATGGAAATGAGTAACTGCAAGCTTTGATATCTTAAAAGTAACATTTTTTCCTAGATTTGAGGACATGAACACAAAGCCTCACTGATGCATTTTTGAGTAAATTTTTAACCCAAGAAGAAAAAGGACTTACATATGTCAACCTTTATTATCCTCAGCTGGAGGATAATGTCGTATCTTACTTACATTCCAGCATTCTCAGTAAGATTTAATTATTCAAAAAGTTAAAAAGCAGTTTGTTACAAAATGTATGCTATCACCACGCTATTTTCTATCTTCGCTGTGGCACAAACTTGTCATCACTTTCAAGCACACATTCTTCTGCAGGGCTCATGTTGAATTGAAAGCAACTACTAAGAGAGATATTGAATACTTTTGTTCTACAGCTATGTGGCATGCCTACAGCACTAGTTAGTTCTTTAATAGCAAGCTTAGGGACACTGTTTGGATCACAACCACATACACCATCTGGCACGAGGTGTGCAGAAAGGGGAGATGTGAAGGCTTCACAGCAGCCCCCAAATAACCAAATTCACCTCAAGTTTGTGCCCAAGCACCTTAAGTACACCTACCCTCCTGAACTCATTTTATCTGCCAAGCCGAGGCAGTACTCGCGGTACTACAGAAGCGGTCACAACCCCCACATGGCACGCTTGGCTCTCTGTTCCTCTCCTGAAAGCCAGGGCGCAACAGAGCAGCAACAAAAGCAACGCGCCCTTCCACGCACACACACCCGGCAAGCCCTGCCGCCGGCCAGAGAAGGGGCAGGGCGAGCACCAGCCCAGGCACAGCCCTGTCCCTACCTCTGCCCCGGGGCACGGCAAGCTCGAAGGCACCGCCGGCCCCAGCCCTGCACCCCGCGCCTGGCCCGGCCGCCCAGAACGTGCCTTTTGCCGCTGGCCCGGACCCCCCGGCGCTCACCTTTGCAGACAGGGGAGCTGGGACTCTTCCTTTCTGGGGAGCTCCTGCCCGGCTCCGGCGACTGCCGCCGGTGGTGGTGCCGGACCCTGCCCTCCGGCAGCGGAGGTACCGGCGAGGAGCAGGGCGAGGGCCCGCAGCCCGGCGGCGGCGGCGGGGGCGGCGGCGGCAGGTGGTGGTGCCGCGGGGGGCTGCCCCGGGCTCCACCATGGCCACGCGTGGGGCTGCCCCGCGAGGAGGAGGCGCCGCCGCCGCTCCCCGCTCCCCCCGGCGGGGCCGTGGCGGAGCCGCCGCGCCCGCCGGAGCCGGGGGGCGCCGCGCGTGGGAGCCCCGCTCCCGGGCCGCCACTGCTCCTCGTGGGGCTGCCATGTTGTTGCTGCTGCTGCTGCTTGAGCTGGAAGGGCACCGTGGCCCGCATGGGCTGGAGGCGGCTGCTCGCTCCCGCTGCTCCGCCGCCCGCCGCCGCCGCGCCGCCTCCCCCCGCCAGGGAGGTGGCGGGGGTCGGGGAACCGCCGCGCCTCACGCGCTGGTGGGACATTGTCCGTCGGGAGCCGGGGCTCGCGGAAGGCGGCCTGAGGCGGGGAAGGGAGGGAAGAATGCGAGGCACGGGCCGCACCTCACGAGGTCCAACGCCTCAGGCGGCGGCGGCAGCCGCAGCCCCGTCCTGGTTCTGGTTCCCGGTGCCGTCCCGGTCCCGTCCCCTCCGCGCCGCTGTGCCCGCAGCCTCCGTGCGCCTCATCAACAATAGTGCCCCGGCCGCGCGCCCCGCCCACCGCGCCCTCCCATTGGGCGCGGCGCCGCTCGGCTCGCGCAGCTACGGAGCGCCCATTGGCTGCGGGGCGCGCGCCTGAGTGGCCGAGCCCGCTCGGGGGGGTGCGGGGGGGCGCGGGGCGGGGGCAGCGCTTAAAGAGCCGCACGCGGGCGGCGGCGGGGCCGCGCGCTGCCCCCGGCACGTGCGGCGGGACAGCCCCGGCGGGAACGGGGCGCGCTCCCGCCTCCCCCTCACGGCTCCCCCTCACGCCGGGCCGCCGCCACCACGGGCAGAGCTGCGAGCCGGCGGCCGCTCACCCGCCTCTCGGTCCCGCTCTAAAGGACCATTATCCCCACTCCATCATTCCTAGCCAGTGGCGCTCTCCAGGAGGGCACGGGGCTCCACAGCGGTTTATCCAATCGCTTTGCCACCAGCTCGGTGTTACTGATGATGGCACCAGAGACGCTGGCAATATCCAGGCAGACTTGACCCCCTTTTCCCTTAACTGCTGTGTTTACTCTCCTCCGTTAGGTCAGATTAGTTGCATCTTCATTGTAATCTTTTAATAATATTTGTTAACCGCTGGTATCCTCTTAAGCAAATTTATACATCAGAGCAGTGAATATGTGCATGGAACAGGCCTTAGTTCATGTGTTCGGTCATTTAGGTAAACAAGGCAAACAAATGTTAGTATCCTCAACACAAGAAAGGTTTATTGATTGTTCTGTATTGCAAATGCCTTCTGAGCTAACAGAACTTACACAAATTCTTTCAACACTGCTCTACAAGTTGCATGTTGCAGCATTGCTATGATACTAATGGTGTGACAACAATTTACATACTGCTCTCGGCTCATCTTGGTTGTGCTTGGGTTTGCTTTTTTCCTCTCTCCTTTGCCGTTTCTGATTGAAGCCCACTTCACTTAAGAATCTGTAATTCCCCTTTGAAGAGCGCCATCCTTGTGGCTGGCAAAAGCAAGACTGTGTGACCTTCTTAAGGATGCCTCAATACTGGCCTAGCTAAAGCCTTGAAGGGTAAAACTCTTGTCAGAGTTGAGAGCTTTTTCTGAGGAATCAGACTGGGAAAAGAGAACAGGACAGATGATGTTGTTGTGAAGTAAGCTCTTGCATTCTGAGTTAATTACATTTACTTTGAAAGGCATTATGCTCTCACAGGTATCGTAAATGCTAGTAATATGGCCTGAAGGAGAGCTGCATGGGTCAATCAAAACTTACTGCAAGAGGCTATGCCCAGTCTCAAGAATTACCCTGCGCTACCTCTGAAAGTGGCTGCCAAGGGAAGGCAGTATTAGCCCTATTGTATCTCTTCCCTCAACTGAGCAGTTTACTTGTTACCTTGTGAATTACACATAGGGACACTTCCCAGTCATTTTCCTGTAGCCACCACAAACACTGCTGGTACAATGTGGCAAGGCATCAAAATCTCAGATAACCCATAATTAATGAAATATTTGGGAGACAGCGCTCTCCTCACTGGGAATGGCTGAGAGACAAAGAACAGTATAAGCTGTGTACTGCTGTCATTGAAGATGAAGAGATCTCATAGTTCCCTCAGTGACTCCATGTATATATTGAAAAAGAGACATTAACTTTAAAGCTCTCCACAGGTAAACACCCAGGAGGTAGAAAACCCAGCATGTCCAGAGAAATAAATGGAATCTGTCTGCTGCTTTGTCCTTCAGCAGTTTCTGTGACTCATCTGTGGGGCAACACAGCAAAATAAATTTTTTGACAAGGGAAAGAATCTGAATCTTTCCGAAAGGCAGTTTTGCCATAACACAAAGTGAGGTCAATGGACAAGGAGATTAAGTTTTTAGGAACTAAATGGCAAGATAGCATTGTCAGATCCCAAGGGATGCAATCAATAAATAACAGCCACATTTTCACCAACTAAAACACCACAGCTAGAGAACAGCCCGACCTGGAACTGCTGGCAGAAAGCACCAGGGGAAACATGGACTTTTCAGCTTCTCACCCAGTCCCACCAGCAAGGAGGCTGAGTGGCACAAGAAGCTGGGGGGACACAGGCAGGACAGCTGACCCCAGTGGGCCAAAGGGATGTTCTGCACCACACAGCAGCAGGCCCAGCACGTGAATGAGGGAGACAGCTTGCTGGAGGCTGCCGCTCAGGGACTGGCTGGGCTTTGGTTGGCAGGTGGTGAGCAATTGCAGTATGCACCACTTGCTTTCTGTGTTCTTCTACTATTGTTATCTATATGTAATATAGATATATTTTATATCTCTATAATATCTACTATATTAATATCTATTATCATCATCATCATATACCCTATTAAACTCTCTGTATCTCAACCCAAAAATTTTACTTTTTCCCCCCCCAGTTCACTTCCCACACCCACTGGGAAAAAGCAAGATAGAGAGCAGCTGTGTGGGGCTACCCACAGCTGCCTGACAGGTTAAACCACAACAGCAGCCCAGAATAGTGCAGTTATCCTAAAGAAGGTTAATTTATGCAGCATTTGTTTCATTTCTTTGCTGTAATTTTCAGTCAGAGCAGAAGACGCAGTTCTTCCTGCTGTGACAGCACCCACTCCCAGTGTCTGTACAGTTGTGCAGCAGACTTTTATCCCAGTTTATCCTCACCAGAAATACTGGGGAGCAGTATTTCCCAATACTTGCAAGCAGTGTGCCATAAAGATATTTCTAAAGCACAAAATATTCTGAATGCATTCTTATTCCTGTTACTGTTTTGAAGAGGCCAAACATGACAGGTACTGATTCGTATTTATTTTCATGCTGCATGCTATGGAACCAAGTCACGACTTTGATTGCAGAAGATACCTGTGACAATTATAGTACTTCCCACACTATTGTCACACTGCAGAGATGACACTGCTACACAGAGTAGCTGTGAGAATAGAAAGCAAAGAATATATGTGCACTGCTCACCATCAGTTGTGTTGCTTTGCACGCAGCAGACGTGAGAGCTCGACATGTAAAGTCATGTACTCAGACCTACTCAAACACGGTGTACTTCTCACGTTCATTTGTTTAAACTGTAACAAATGTGTTACAACAGGATCTTACTCCTACACCTTATGGAAATAATGGAAAGAGCTAAAGCAGGATTATGAACTTGAAAATAGTTTTGAAAGTCTTTTTCTATTACAAAATAATCCAAATCCTCAAAACAAAACCCCAGCCCCAAATAACTTGGAACTGGGATAACAGATCCCCCAGACTCTCCTTGCAATTCACACCTCTCAGGCTCTGGATTTTTTTCAGTTGTCACTTTCCATTCTGCCTGCACACTTTGCCAAATGCTGTCCAGACCACCTCTGAACAACACATTTCATATTTCAAGCAGAACCTCTAGGCTGGGGTTTCTTCAACTCTGACACTCTTACTCTGGCCATAACATGGAATGTAATGGTGCCAACAGAGGTCGAAAAAATGGGAATGAAACTCCTCACCACCATAGAGATGGTGAGTCTTCTACCAGTAGCATGTGAATCTGCCTTTAGTCACCACAGTCACTTTAGTGACTCCAAATGCCCTGGAGTCACACATGCTCCCCATGTGCACAGGGTCCATCTCCATGTCTCCAGCTCCTCTCTGCCTGGAATTTTTAACAACCCATTGGCCCTGGGAACTCAGCAGACCCTGATGTGCTCACACACCAGGCTGAAGTGCCACTCCAGGAGGTGGTAAGCACTCCCATATCCCACTGGCTTGAAGGCCCTCGGCACCCATCCAGACTCCTGCCAAGACGTGCTGCTCTGTACTCAGTGCTGGGAGATGAAGCCTAGGGTATGGCAGCCGGCCCCTTGTGTGCAAGCTGTTGTCTCTTACTTAAAATACGGTGTGTGGTAAATGCTGCAGATACAAACAAATCAATCCAAAGGCTGAAGCATATTGAATGCCCTCAAGGGCAGACTGATCAAACACACAGAGCTGCATGAACAAATCTGGAACCTGCTGAAAGCAGGGATGTAAACAAGTCAGGGAACTGGTCAACTGCTAACATCAAATGAAAAGCAGAGAAACAAGGGGCAGAGAGGTTTAACTAAACTGAGAGGCCCAAATCCCACTGTACAGCCAATAAAACAGATAATACTTAGGGAGTTTTCTGGTACTACAGGCTGAAAATGTGTGAGTAGTACTGCTCACTGCTCATAGTAATATATATGAAAAATGTTCTGTTAAAATAATTGTAGTATAGTAAATCTTACAGAAAATGACTGTACTTCAAGCAGCTTCAAACACACTATTGTCTTATTCCAAACTTAAATAAATGCAAAGCAGCACATGTAGAGGAGCAATCTACTGCCTGAAATTGTTTTGGTTTTTTTTTACTTACAGTTAATGTAAGCAATATTGAAGGTTGAAAGACTGCAGATTCTGGGAGTCTAATCTAAACATTAGATTATGCCTCAGGATATTTCACTGCATTTCTCATCTCTCCCCTGCAGAGTGAGTTTGTTTTGCTTGTTTATGTGGGTGTTGAACATCAACTGGAGAAAAATACATTTAAAAAATAGGACAAATATAATAGAATTTGCTTCACACAAAACCTGTAAGAGCCTAGTTAATATTCCAGAATATCTGTGGGGATTTGAGAAGGCAAACAGATTGAAATAAGGTATTAAGATTAAAACAATAAAAAACAACAGATGGGACCTTGGACATAAATCAAACTCCATGCAATAAGAAAAATGCAAAATGCACTGCTGTCACATTTTATAAGGTACAATCTTCAAGAAAAGTTGTCATAGAAATAACATTCAGAGGCTACAGTGCCTCACTGGCATTAAGATAACACATTTTTGACAAAGAATCTCAGTTCTCGATGCAACACTTACATGCAGGCTTGGGAGATGGTCCCATTCCACATTCCTGGCACACATAATTAATTACCAGGAAGAAGCACAAGGTTAATTTCCTTAGAAGCCAGTGCTAAGCTCACCTACATGTGACATGTTTTTCCACACATACAGACCTTCTTTCTGAGCTGGAGTTCAATGTCAGCAGCAGCACTGAGCAGTAACCCTGCGGTGAGTGTCCAGCTGCTGAAGGAACAACTGCAGTCCCACTTTCTTCAGCAATGGGACCTGAAACTGTTCTTGAATTGGGATGAGGGAGGAGAAAGGGCAGCAGAAAAAGCACATTGTCCACCACATTCCAGAATTTTTTTTTTTCCATCTTTTTTTTTTCAGAAACACTGGGAGAAATGGCCTAGCTCATTTAAACAAGAAACAGTACAATCTCCCCCAGGTATCCTGCAAAATACTGAGTGATAATTTGTACATGATTCCTCCCATTTAATAATAAAACTTTCCTACCTTTTAGGAAACAAGGAATTTATCTTTCAAAAATTTAGAATTTTTAGCTCATATTTACAAAGCTTGCAAATGTAATAGATTTGTCTATATTTGTGTTGTGTTTAGATATGTAATGTATTTCTAGTTTCATGTTAGACGAACATGTGCAAATTACAGAAGGAAATTCTTCATTTACAAACCTTAAACACTGCTCTGGCAAGGCACCAGCACAATTTCAGTACTGTAAGTACAATGGAATTACATACTATAAAATATTTGTTTCAAATGTTGACATTATAAATTAATTTGGTAAGTGACAATATTTCAATAATGTAGATTTTATGACCATGTTGTAGGATGATATACATCCTGTGTAAGTGATGAATAGGCATGTAACTACAGAGACTTAAGAGAGCAGAGAAGAGAGTTCACTCTTCCTGATTCAGGCCT
Organism: Parus major; assembly: GCF_001522545.3. Classification (NCBI taxonomy): domain Eukaryota; kingdom Metazoa; phylum Chordata; class Aves; order Passeriformes; family Paridae; genus Parus; species Parus major. Next base: position 11,456,760 of record NC_031776.1, on the reverse strand, counting down.
AAAATCTTGTTTTGCTTCTACTTGTTCATACAACATTTAGAAAAGGTAAAGAGTTGATGGAAAGCATGCTTATTCATGCACTGAGAGGCAGTGACAAAATTATTTTTTTTCTCTCTCCACAGACATATACAAGATCTGTAGTTAAACTGATTAACTTGAGCAGAGTGTGTGATGAAGCATGAGCATGTGATTCTCCAATTTGGGAAAACACTTACTGGAAAAGAATGGATCAACCAGAGTTCTGAATCCTCCCTTGCACTCAGCCAAGGGCAGCAGGGGAGGTTTTAACTTGTTTGGTCACATCTGAACCAGACATCAGTTTGTCTCCATGGTACCATCCTGTCCTCATGTACCTCCCATTCAGCCTGGCTGCCTCCAGGAGAGCCAGAGAGCCATCACTGAGAGAGAGAGAAGATGTCATCTTGGAGAGGACAAAAGTGAAGGCGGGCAAAGCCCCAAGCCCTGCTGCTGTTTTTCAGCCAAGTGCTCAGACAACGTGTCAGGCTGATTCTGCTCAACAGGAGCAGGCAGACATCTCCAGCAGCTGTGGCTGGCATGGCTAAGCTGGTGTTGCATCATGGTGAGCCTGGTGGGTGTCTCTTCTTGTGGTCCACCCCGAGCTGCGTGCTGGGCTGTCCCACCTCCCCCGAGGAGGGCCACCTGCCTCATGGCTGCATACTGAGCAAGAACTCAGCCTGCAAGAGCTGTTCTCAGCTCTGCCACACGCCAGCACGGAGCCACGGCTCTTCCAGCTGGCATCCCACCAGGGGCTCATCCTGAAACAACCCTGCCCTTCCTCCTGCTTCCCTCCCCCACTTCCCCAGCAGAGTCCAGTTCCTCTGCCTGCCTCCTGCACTTCAGCTCAGGACAGGGGAAGGATTTCCGAGGCTCCTGTTGGTTTGCCACAGGACAATCTGTGAGCCCTTCCCATTGAGGCTGCTGAGCTGGGGTTGACACAGCGCCCAGATCAAGTCTTCTTGACACTGTTGCTTGCTTCTGCCTGGCTGCAAATACTTCTTGTGTCACTTTCAGTCTCAGTTCACAGCTTATGTAAATAGATGGGAACTTCTTGTCTGTGCCTTAAAAGCACATTCCCATCCCTCATGATCACAGGGTGAAGCTCAAACACATGCTTTAATTGCATTCTGGTTTTCCAGAACCAAACAAATAAAGTTAGCCTGCATAATAGTGATTTTAAGCCAGTCGTTTCTGAGGCCTGATTCAGAATTCTTAGTGGAACTGCAAGAAAATTATTGGAATGGCAACAGAAGTATAGGTTTCCAATAAAGTATTTCCACCTCCGCAGAGACCAATCCTGCAGGAAATTCCCTGGTCACCCATACACACATTGTCTATACCAGTACAGCTGACGTGTGCATCAGCAATGCCTACCTCCTGGGCTAGTCAGACCTATACCCTGCTGCAGTGACTTGTGCCAGATCTGATTTTTTAACTAATCCAGAGACCTGGAGGTGCTAGAAGTTACTCTTTACAACACATCTGCAGGGATCAATTATTACCTTTCCAAAAAGAGGAAAGGGGGAGGGGGACAAAGGGAAAGAAAGGGAGAGATGGAGAAAACAGGTGTAATTTCAATATTACAGCAGACTGACAAAATACCAGTCACTGCAAAGCACAGACTGTCAGGAACAAAACCAGGAACAGAGCACAATCCAATTTTGCTCCCCATGCACACAGTCCCACATGCATGAAAGTACCCCATGGAAACTGTATTTCTAGTCATTCTGATTAGGAAATCTGATGGCTTGTGGCATGAACTTCTCCCAAGCAAAGGCTGCAATAGGTGACAGGGGAAAGCAAACAGACCTGTACCTCTCCTAGGAGCTGCTTGCAGGTCTGTTACATGCAGTGGCACAGGTAAAACAAGCTGTACAACCTCTGTACCCTCTTTATCACAACGCCCTACACTATCCTTTCCTGTTAGCACTTGGCAGCAACAACAAAGAAATTGGGCCAAAGACAAATCTGAGTTCTACAGTGCTGCTGATGCCTGAAACAAATCTCCCTAGCCTCTCTACATGATTTCTCCTTCCTCAAATTCACCTCGTATACTTGAGGTGCTGCCCATGGCTTTTGTCCATTATCTGCCCAAACCACCTGCCTGCTCTCTACTGACTGTATGTCCTTGTTCTCAAAAAGACTTGATGGACCATGATAGAGGGTGCTGGAAAGCTCCTGTCCTGTGAAGTGCACCTGGAACAGCTGTTTGCAACATTTCTCAATATTTGCATCCTTAACATTTTTCCAGTGCTCATGTGAGCCCTGTCTAGAAATGCCATTTGCTCAGAAGCTGCATAGTAAACACAGACTTGCTTTCCTTAATCACCTCCCACAGACCAGCTGTCCTCAGGCAGCCTTATTTGTTGTCTTTGTAAAAGAGGCATCAGTGATCCCCAAAGCATGACTTCAGCTCAGATCACCATTTGTGGATTTCTCACAGACTTGCCCTGTGGTACTAAGAGCTGAAAGCAGATCCCCTGACATAAAAACAAAATACCCAAGTGTGTCATTTAAATTCCAGGAATCAAAACATTTCAACTCTTCACTGGATGGAGAATGACAATGTTTCAGGTAAACATGAAAAGTTGAATTTATACAAATATTTTAGTATAGTTGAGTTTTCCTGCCTGTGAAAAATTAACCTTCTTATCCAACAGAATGTGTTTTGGGTCATGGCAGTGAGCAGATGTCTATAATCTCCCACACGTGGAGAATTTCCATAACATCAGAATTAGCAAGAAGTAAATAGGGGAAAAAAACCTGAATGGAAACAAATGGAAGACTGACATGGCTCTGTTCCACAAAGTAGGTCCTGCAGCTGCATCACTGCTCTGGAACAAAGGGGAATGTAATTATTGCTGTTTTACTTTCATTTCCCATTAGGAAAGAAAAAGCAAATAGAAGTGGTTGTTATTTCTGCAGGGGAGAGCTGGCAGAGGTGAGTGTATGAGGTCACACAGGGAAATTATGAGGAGACTTTCTTAAACCTGAGTAGTTGATGCAACCCAAAAAATCTATCAGCAAAATTCACCATTCACACTCTGTTCCTGCAGGGCTGAGTCAGGCTTCTCAGATGCCCTGAGGATATGGCTCAGCCACACCTGCTGGGGTAGGGCACGACTTGGCTGCTCTTACTGTCTTGCAAGCCAAGAATGAGAATTGCTTCTGGAGACACAGCTACCTTTGTAATGCCAGCCCCTGTTCCCAGTGTACTTCCTGCTTCCAGAGAAAGCAAGGCCTACCATAGTCCCTTCCCATAGCCAAATGTTTCTAGGTTCACTTGTGGGGCTGAGATGATTTGCCATACAGGCACATACTCAATCATACACTACTTGCCTCAGTTTGTTGCTTCCTCCTTATTTATGACAGTAAGAAATGAAGCTCCTCATTCTTTCTCCCTTCTTTCTTTGAATTTTGGAGCTAGTTCTTTGGCCAGAGACTTGCACCTCTTATTTGCTTGCAAAAATCATCACTGTGGATACAGAAAAATAAATTAACAATAATTGATGAGACAAAACCAACAAAGCAGCTGAGCTGTAGGATGGATGCCACCAATCTGTGTACAGTAGAAAAGTGACAGTCAGTGGAAATTTGCAGCATCCTTTACTATAACTGAATCCATTTTTTTTTTCAGTTCTGCTGGATAGGACAGTAGCTCCTGGCTGGGAAAGCTTCTGCTTTTCAGAATGCCAGGATGTCGCCTCTCCATGGGGAGGGTAAAGTGCAGTAGTTTGTATGGAAAAGGTAAGGGGCTGCTCTTTTAATTCCTGTCCCAGCTGCAGAGGTTGTTGCTTGCTGTGTTCTCCACATGCCTGGTTGCCATCAATCCTGTGCTCTCCCCAGGTGCCAACCAAAACTGAAGGAGGAAAGTATTTAGTTTAATACCTCCTTCTGTTTTCTTTTTCTGCTTTTCTGCATTTACATTTAGAAAGCAGATAAAGTGTGACAAGAGGTCATGCAAGGCCTGCTGCTCTGAACTGCCTGTAAAACCGTGTTCAGTTTCAACACAAGCACCCAACCAGGCTGGCCAGGGAGAAAGGGGCAGAAGGAAGCAGAGGCACCGCACCACTCCAGCAAACCCCAGTGATTCCTAATGCACAGGGCCACCTGGGAACAAGGCAGGGTGGGACCTGCTCATGCCAAAGGTATCTGGAAGTCCTATTCAGCCCTTAGTGATCAAGGAATTCCTCATCCTCCTACCAAATCAACACAGCTGCAATGGGGGTTTCCTCTTCCTCCCATTCCTGAAGCATGTTAGTACATGAACCACCAACAAAAGACCATGCTTTTTGTCATTAATATGATCTTTAATAAATGGAATAATGCACCATTTTTACAGCAAGCCTTTTCTCTCAGGCCTAAAGAATAGCCTTTTAAATGTTCTTATCCAATGTCTCTGTATCAATACAATCTCTTTATTTAGGTTTATATATAACAAAGCAATTCTTACAAGTATTCATAGAAAACTCTGTAGTGGCTTTAACAATGTCAGCTTTCATAGTGGCATCCACAGATGATTAAAAACCAAAAATTAGCTTTTTATTTCATACTCACACTGTTCCATGAAACACAACTTATACAGCATAGCAAGGGTATTGGGCAGCTTATACAAAAGAAATAACTGAAAGCAATTATTTATAAATTCATACATGATATTTCCTCAGTCATTTGAGAGGAAAACCAAAAATACCCGTTAACAAAAGGGTTCTGATGAGACTCCATATTCTAGGATTTCTCCCCCTCTTCCCCCAGAAAAGCTCGCTCAGAAAGTAATGCTCTCTTTACAGTCTTTCATAAGGAAAATGGCAGTTTCACATCTTATTTTAGCCTTTACAGAAGACCAAACCCCAGAATTAATTCTTGCCATATTTATTTTCCTCTTATACTGCATTTTGGGGGAAAATAATTAACAGCGATTGTAAAATGTGATTCCAGCTTATATAAATGTGAATAGAGCACACTTTCGTCTAGAGACAAAAAGCAGACAAGAAACATATACATACAAACCATTTTAAATACGTTTCAACAGTGTGAAAGAGAGAGAAGAGTCACCAATCAGGAAATTCAAAAGTGACAAATGAGTCAGCTATAACTTGGACTTGCCTGTTTGTTCTTGTGACTTCTTACAAAGACCAGAAACATGGACTATTTTCTGAATAAACAAGACTGAAGTGTGAAACTTCATGATACAGTTCTGAAGCACAAAAAAAAAGTGAATCAAGTGCTCTAGAAATAAACCTCACACATTTGCTGTCTTAAAAACAGGTGAATGGGCTACAAAAGCGGAGGTTTGGGAGACCTTGGAAATAAGGCTTTATTTCTACTTTAAAATAGTTACCAGGCGAGATGCTGCGCCTCGATGGACACACTCCAGTGATACATCTGCAGAAGCCTGCAAGGACTGGGAAGAAATCCTTCCTTCCTGTGCTGTGAAAGCATGGGGTATGCATTGAAGTTAACCAACTGAACGATTTGAAAATTCAAACAATTGCTGATGGAAACAGCAATAGGCTTTGAAAAACAGCTGATGATTACACTATGAATTAGCATAACTCCAACCAGTTCCTGCTTATTATGCACATGTGTATGTTAAACCACAGTGAAATAAACAGAAATGGCCAGAAGAAGTAATTTGTATTAATAATGCACTGTTAACACAGACCTACATGGAGCCCAGATCAACATTAAAGGGCCTTGGTGTAAATGCGGATTTATCTTGAACCCTTCCACTCCCACTCCCCCAATGCAGTTCCACTTCTTGACAAAGCCACAGCTGCTTTGTGCTGACCCAACTCCACAGCCTGAATCCCTCATCAGCACCACCCAGCAAAGCTCAGGAGCCAGGGTTTCCCCTGCAGTCCCACATTCCACATCAGCTTTCCTAGAGCTAATCCTCCCCAGAAACATTTTAACACCAGAGCCAGCAGAACCCAACACTCTTTTGCCCACAATCCAAGGCAGACTCCTGTTGGATTCCAAGCGCTCAGTGTGTGCTGATGAGGCAAGCATTCCCTCAAACACAGGTGCTAAACATGGCATCCATTTGGATTTGCAGGAGTTATTGCAGAAATGGAAGTTCTGCCTCCAATTTTACTCAGTACAGAAGAAACCCGAAATGAGAAATCTGATTTGTTACTCTTTCATGTCAAAACTGAACCTACTTGGGGGGTGGGTGAGATCAAAAAGGGATGTATTTCTATAGCTACAGTTTCATATGACAATATAGGAGCCTAAAATGTAATTGGATTTAATGGACTAAAATACTACGTTTAAATGGCAACCACATATATAACTATAGCTACTACATAAAAAAGCTTTGTAAAAATTATCATGTGTTAAGTGTTTTGGGTTATCTTTTGATCTTTGAGAGAGGTATTTTAAATTACTCAGCTTCAGATAAAGCTTGCCATGTGCATACCCAGGTTTCTCTCTCATAAATCCATTCCACCAAACAATCAGTGATAAGTCTGTCACAGGAGATCTTGGACTACTGGACTACGTGTCACAGTCTGATCCCAGCTTTACTGTGATGCACTACAGACAATTTTAAAATGGCATATGAAATCCTCCCCCCCGCCCCCCCCCCCTTACTTTCTACCAGTGCTACCATCTGATGCTGTAACTCACAGAATTTAATCCTGGAACTTACACACAACATACATATGCATCTAAATACACAAAGAGTTTACGTAAAAATATATATATATATATCTGGCTTCACTGCAATATGTATAGTTTTTTCACTGAAGAAAGGCTTGAGGTTGAACAAAAAATAGTAAGCACATTTTAAAAAGAAGTTCAATACATTTACCTGTTAAAATGGGTAGTGGGAGATCAGAGAGGGAAGTTCAAATAATCCAAATTTATGCAAAATACTAAGTTGTCCAGTCTATGATTCAACTTTCAAAGACTGGTCAATCCAATTTCAATTTACTTTGATGAGCTGCTACAAATCTTCCGATTAGACATCAGGTCATTTATATGCTACTGTGCTTGGCAATTATTATTTTTATGGCTTAAACCCAGCCTATTTCAGCAATGGCACCAGCCATCTTTTTTAGACAAGTAAAAATTACAGCATAATTAATTTCTAATGTATAGACTAAGTATGTCAATTTTAACATTCTCCCTAATTAGGCAAAAAATGTTCACAGTAACATTTCAATGGCAAAATGGCTATAAACTTTTGTATTTTTCATTAAAGAAAATTGTAATCAGAACATAGACACAGTAATGTTATGTTAGTGGATTTTTTTTAACATTTAAAAAAGGAATATCATTAGAGCAAAATGCACTGAATACTGGGACTAGGGCATATACAGTGTATACTTATATATATTTTAGTAATAATTAATGACTATTAAGTTTGGGGCAATAATTTATTCCATACAATTGAAGAACTTCCCTATTCTCCTCTCTGAAACAGGTAGGATTCCAGATTTCTTTTAGAGAAAGCTGACAGGTAGGAGGATATGAACTTTCTGAACATATGTATGAGGTGGACTTTTTTTGTTGCTTATTTCCTGAAAATTGCCAGCATCTATCTTGCATTGTTTTGTGCCCAGTGCACTGAAAAAAAATCAAAATGTGTTGCCTTTGAAAATAAGGTAATTTTCTATATGAAAACAAGAGACAAACAAGTGCCACTAAGAAAGCAAAACAAGAATGGAAATGTTGTTTCTGAAAATATTCTGATACTATCTGATGGGTTTTCTTTTAAATTAGGAATACCTTTAATTTAGCTGTGCAGTGTAAGTGCATCTTGGAGTTTCCAGAAAGGCCTCGGTAACAGGAACTGGCTAGCGTATGAAGCTGTAAAGCAGTATAAACAAATTCAGAGAAGTGCTGCAGATAATCTGACCTGAAAATACCAATTTTAGAAGACTATGAGGCATGTCTGTTCAAAGGGTTAGAACTCACATTCTAAAAACCATGTTCTGTTGGTATCACTATTACAGGAGACAGAACAAGAGGCAATGCATTACCCTAAGCAACTCTCCTGGCTTCTACTGGTAAGCCATTTTCTATACCCAGCAAGATTTTGGATTTAGTCTCATACATACAAACATCAAAAATGTTTCCTCTATCATTTTACTTGAATTATCCATTATAAATTACCATAACAAATATTCTACTGTTGCCTATTTGTCAGTGGCACAACTAACAGGTATTTACACCACCATTCTATTTTAATCTTGCCATATTTTATCTTGTCTGCAATATACACAAGAAACTGACAGAAAATTATCAACTTCCATTTGTTTTTTTAAACCAAATAAAATTAGCAAAATCATAACTCACACAGAAATAAATCACATTTGTCTTCTTTGTTTATTGTACAGTATCACTATCCCTGTGTTTGATTTATAAAATTCCTTTTCTTAAATGTATTTTGTTTGGTTAAGAATGATTCCCTGCAGCATGAGATAAAATTCAGTATCATTTAACTTACAGAGAAAGTATTCTATGGACAATGGATTATGTGCTGTGAGGAAAAAAAATGGCATTACTAAATTAAACATTAAAACCAAACTGCTAGTCTGATTTCATCTAGCTGGGCAGAATTACAGTATTTTGTTACCTACTTAAGAGTTTGCTTTGACTGACCTTTAAAAAAGAATAGATTTTTATCTATTTAACCTATAGGGTATTTCATGATAAAGTACGTTTTTCTATCATGTTACAAATTATATTTATCCATGGTAGATTGCACAACCAATATTGCTACTAATTATAATTCATTCCAAAGGCCCTCCAGCAGCTAATAGAAATAGACAAAGGAAAGAAATATTGTTTAAGAATGTTGAAGGAGAACTGCAGAACAACATTTTCATCTGGTATTAAAATTGATTGCATTGATCACAAAAAGGTTGGATTTCTTACAAAGGCATGGCCTGCAAAGAGAGGCTAAAAGACTGGTGCAATTCTGTCTCAACAGAAAGAAGCAGCAGTCAGAGAAGTAATTTTTCTCTCCCCAGAGCAGTCTGAGTTGTTAGTGAGAGTCCTAAATATTGTTTTCAGCCCACATTCTGAAATGCTGATGGATGATACATGCAAGGCAAAGCAAAAGTCATTGGGAAAGGAATGAAGAATCCTCAACACCACAATAAGGTGCTCACCAAAAAACACCACTGCGCACTCCAAACGGAGACTCACAGGAGGCCAGAAGAGAAGACAGACACAGTGAGCAATATGAACAGAATGCCAGAAATTCTGATTCAGGTCTTGAAACCCAGCTGAGCAACTGGCAGGTTTTCAACATCTGGGATGTGAGACTGCAGCAGATGGGAAGCCAGAGAATGAATTAAAAGTCAAACCAGAAGAAGGCTGTATTTTTAAAAAGGAGAGATATAACTGTATTATACAGAGGGAAAACGTAATAATGCCTCAGAGACAAGAGGTACTATTTGAACTGGTGCTTAAAGAACACAGGGAGCTCAAAATGTGCCTTGTGGCTTGTATTTCTACAGCTACACTTAATAAAAGTCTGGATTTATAGTGCTATCTCTTGGAGATATCTAGGAGAATCTATGAAATGTTAAGAAGCATTATAAGAGAAAATCATAGCAATCAAGCACAAGCAAGGGATTTTGGGGAACAGCAAGAACCAGATGTAAGCAAGGCATGTATTAGGTTAGCTGTATCAACAGATAGAGAAGAACAGGGTTGGCAAAGTTTACCTCAGGGGGGAAAAAAATGGTAAAACGGCAAGGAAACAAATGAGCTTAAAAGCAGAGAGCATCTGCTTCAGTCAGTGGAAAGGAGACAGGCTGGGGGAGGCAATTGTTTGCTGCCAGTATCCTGCCACAGGAGTCTGGCAGGCTGACTGAATTGATTTTCTTTCTTTGAACATCACCCATTTTCACATGAAGTGATAAATCTTTGCTTGTTACCATAGACTGATGTGTTACACCTTTTTATACCCAAATAGTTTTTACTGAAGTGTTTTCAATTGGAAAGAATGTTTCTCAGGTGGAAGGCTATTTCTTAGGTGAAAGGAGGTTCTAACTAATAAGAAAATTAATTTTCTTTCAGTAGCCAGTAAATCCAATAATTCCAAAAAAAGGAAAGGTTTACTTGAGATAGTGAAAAAACAATTTATCTCAATACATATTACATTCACATTCACTGACAGCTAAAATCAATGTGCATACAAACTGAAAGAAGGGACTAAGCAGGGGGGGAAAAAAATCCCCAACCTTCCCCCACAAACACCCATGAATTTCAAAAGCATGCAATAAATTTTAACAAGATGAATGAGGGCCTTTAAAAACTCTGAAGGGAGGACGAGTGTTTCAACTCTACTTGGCAACAACAATCAATTAGGATGCACCTACCTGCATAAGTAATCAGGCTGATTTTTACCCCATACTGTCTGTAAGGAGGTAAATCAGGAAAGACTTGTGACTCATCACAAAACTGCTTTGTGCCAAGTAAGGTTCATCATTTTTTTCTCTGTGTAAACAAAATACGTTCACAACCTATCTTCACTCAAGCTTTTAAGTATGACAATTATTAATATTTCTGAATAAGATGTATTTTTCAATGTACATCATTAGTGATCTAAATAAGGTTTTACATAAATACAGGGAGTGCAACTGCACACAAAATAAAATGGAAAAAATGGCTGGAACTGTTTCCTTACATTTGTTCAACATTTTGTTACTCAACTTCACAGGCTGGCATCTACTACTATAAAGGAAACACATTTTGATTTGGGAGGATCAAAGGAAAGGTACGGAGCTCAGATTTTTTTTTTTTTTTTTTTGTTCCTTTTTTAAAGCCCTTTCAAGTTGGGGAAAATCCATGCATTGTCACCTCTGAGCACAATGTGATATTGGCAGCTGCTTCAAGCTGGCTACGATGTGCAAAGTTCACTGTCATGACCGGCTGACTGCTCAACTGTCAAGGAAAAATTAACAAATACAAAAATGGGAACATGTGGCCGTTTTAGAAACACACTTTTCAATAAAGCCTACTGTGAACTATAGACTATTGCACGTTTCAACATGACACAAGGAAAATAAGGGGCTCAAAAGAGAATACACTTTGTAACATAGAAATATACAGACTAGCTTGTGCACAGAAATCAAAACATGGTTACAAGACACCACTGCAGTCAAACCTGTCTTAGAGTCTGCTTATGATCTTAGTGACCTTAAGAAACTGGTCCAAACTGATTATCAGCAATACTTTTTTTTGTTACTTTTTTTTTAAAAAAATATTTTGAGACCACATCTTTGATACACATATATATATTCCGTGGTCAAAACAGACAGACTTAACTTTAGCGATACTAAATAAAAGTGCAAAAACATTCAAAAAATAAAACAAAATAAAAAAATATGGAAGCATAAGCTAAAAATTTTCTGCATAGCTGAAATCTATTTAAAGCGAGTCCTTGGTAGGGGTTGCTGACAGGAGGAGAAAGCAGTTTTTTAAAATGTCTTCTGCACGTTTGTTTCAAATAATGCAAAAAAAAGGTCATTTGTCGGCTTTTGAAGCGTTTCACAGGCAGTTCACCCCTGCGTCCTTAGAGACCATAGTGGTGGCAGTGCCCCCCTCTGCAAGGTACACAGCAGTGCTGGATTTGGGGGGCACTGCCTGCTCACTGCCGTTGTTGTTGACCTCGCAGTGCAGCGGCTCCGTGGAGATGACCCACGTTGACGGACGCCACCGCTTGAGAGAGTACGGAGTTTTCACGCGTTTCTTGATCTTCTCTCCTGAGCCTGATTTGCCATCTTGTGAAGAGTCACCCACTGAAGGAAAAGAAAAAAACAAACCAAAACAAAAAAACAGAACAGAAAATAGCATTATGAGGAAGGTAAGATTAGATCGGAGTCCGGGGTTGTTACTTAGTGAAACAACAAAAGAACAAAACCTTTAAACACAGAAGCAACTGTGTGGCAGAGGCATGACAGGTCTAACTACAACAGCTGCCACTAAAACAAAGGGTTGGATTTCTGTCAGAAATTACTTCAGTGAAGTAATTTGTGTTACCTGGAACGCACAATGGCACCAAACAGGAGAATCAGCATTTGACATTTGAGGGGCTTTTGCAATCATAGTATCTTACATTACCTGTAATGGGAGGTACAAAAGAACATTGCTACTACAGGACAGCAAAGGCTAAAATTTAAATAGTGCAATGTTAGGTCCCCTAATCCTATTCCACCTAGCAAAGCATTTCACCTGAAAACAAAATAGTCCATTCTCTGTTAAGATATTAAGTCAGGATTTGGAATGCTGGATGGCAAAACCAACTTTAACCATGATAAAACTTCAACAGTGGAAATCTGATTGTTAAAAAAATTTATACAATGCCTTCTTTTAACTTAACCTTCAATTAAAGGAAATGACTGCAACAATATTTTTTCTTTATCTCATTAAGATTTCAACTCACATCAACAGGTTAAGACAAAAATTAAGTATTCTTACTAAAAAGGAAGGCTTAAGCATTCCATTGCTGAATATTCAACTACAGTTCTTGAAAGTTATGTTCTCGCTTGGTTTTAAACCTTTTATTTCCAAAGATGCCTGGCATCCCACTTTACTCCACTATTATCACAGCATCTTCCTAAACACAGTCACGAGATTTGCAAGCACCTTTCAAGACTACAGTGACTTCTGGAAATATGTTTTCTTTAAAATGCACACCAGGAGGTCTTTCCAATAGCTCAAACAGGCTCAAATCTAGAGGATGTACCTAATTTAACTATAACTACATGATTACATTTTTAACGTAAAAGGGTGAACTCCATTTTAATCTCTTGGACCTCTGGACATAAAACCTTGAGGAAGTTATCCTGAAATAAACTATTAAAATAAATTCCTTCTCTAATTACTTGGTTTAATGTTAAATGCACATGGCAAACTGATGAAGAATTGCTCTAACTATTGGAGCTAGGACAGCAAAATAGAAAATGCCTCCTCCATTTAGGCTGGGCTAATACAGTAAAATCAGTTGTTTTAAAATCATGAAGCATATAAGTAGTTATTATAATAAATAATTTTAATCAATGCATCTTAGAAACAGCTACTCTTTAGAGAATGAGGGAAAGAAGAATGAGGGAAAAGAAGATATAATGTGCCCCTGCAGAAAAAAAAATGGGACACTTTTTCAATATGCTTTGCAGCTACCAAAGGCATTTGCAAGGAATAATGGAAGTTAACCTAGAGTCAGAATGGATGGGTTAGAAAGAGACAGATTTATTCTGTGTATGTGGAGGGACGATAGTGATCTAATATACGGGAAATTATGGAGACAGGACTTCATCAAAAAGGCTGAAATTGCGCTGAGAGAAATTACATTTATATGAGATTTAATAACTATGCTTCGAGGAGAGACAGAAATAATTTCTATTCAAGCAGATATATGCAGTTATTAGGTAGAAAGGTGTCAGGGAAACATCAGTCCTGCAGGCACTTACACTGCATACTACTGCTATCCAAACTACTTGTGGCTGACAGATCCAGAGAATTAGGCCTCTGTGCTCTCCTAGTCTGGGTCTGCCCAGGATTTCTCACTACATTCTGGACACTGGCTGCAGCTGTGTCTGCGCATGGATTGCTGTTGTTGTTGTTGGCGTTTGTTCGCCCGTTATCCAGTGGTCGCTCCCTCCTGTCCACCAGGCGGTCCAGAACACCTTCATCATGGCCAACCTGCTGCTCCCGCCTCAGCAAGGGCTCGTGCTCATCGGGACTGGAATTGATATTCAGCCGACTGTCCTCCCCACTGAACTGGTTCTGGAGCATTTCCTGGGCCCTCTGTGCTACCGAACCGCCGGTCTGGCCGGAGGGCAGCGTGCCATTGACATACTGGGTTGTGCCAGCATGGGAGTTCATGCCGTGGCTCCTTCCAGCCACTCCGTTCATGGTTACTGTCACGACATGAGGTTCTGCAGCATTGATAGTGTTCATCTTGGCAACGCCCGTTTCCACTTGCTTCAAATTTGATTTGTGCTTACCACCAAACTTTAACCGTGGCTCTTTTGTTGAATTTTTGGTGTTTAGAGGGAGGCTGGTAGGCCTCTTCGGAAGGTTCTGTTGCTTGGGCAGAGGATAGACCTGAGCAGATGGGACATCCGGAATCAAACACGCCTGACCATTGGTAGCTTGTGTGAAGTCCTGCTGTCCTGTCACCTCTACTGCAAGTTTTATCAGTGGATAAAGCAGGCTGGAACTAGTGCTGCTGAGTGGATCTGGCCCGCTAAACTGCTTAAGTGAATGTTCCATAAGATTCTCATCAGAGCTTTCTTTCAGGTTCTTATCCACTTCTTTTGGATCCAATTTATTTGTCTCCAAGTCCTCCTCTGTTAGCTGCAGACAAACAGGGGTGGGCCCACCTGGCTGCATGACATTTGTGGTGTGTAAGTTTGTTTCATCCGAATAAGGCATTTCGGATATGGTGGTCATGCCAGTGCTAGGAGTGAGGCCAGTTGTATTGGTGGTGGACAAACTGGTGACACTCGTCTCAGGACTGGGGATGCGAGCTTGTGCTTGTTGCCGCTCGTAGTTAATGGAATTTCTATTCTTTTCCCCTGAAGTCAATGGTGTAGTGGACATTGAATGTTCAGAAGAAATGTTCTTCACTATGCTGTCAGTGTGGTGGATTGAATCTTCAATGTAGGAAGAGGAAGAATAATCGGGATATGGCCTTATCTTTGATACGCGTCTATGATGCGACAGATTCCTTTAAGAAAAGATAAGTGGTATTAAGATCATATGTGTAAACATCACCTCATACTATAATGCCTCGCATTTAAGAGAGCTGAGTATCTTTCTTTTCATGCTTAAACTAAGGATAGATACAGCACAAACTGATGTATTCCAGCCACTTCACTGAAAAGTGCTGGGGGTAAGAAAATTTGTTTTACTAGGGCAAAATTTCATCAAGGATTTGATTTCCTAAAAGAACAGTAATCCACTATTTGTCCAATGTGCTGCTTGTCCAGTTGGCAAAGTACTGATAAGGTTCTATTCTAGATGCAGAGAAGTGATGCTGAAGAAGGTCAACAAAAACCCAAAAGACAAGATCAAGAAAGTGATGCTGGGAAAATGTCACAAGGTCCTAAAAAAACCATGAAAACTCTGCTACTTTGACAATTTAGATATTCTATTATTTGAACATAATACTTTTTCATGACAATAAACACTGTCATATACAGCAACATTATTCTTTTCTCAAAACTGGATTTCTAGAGTATACTATTAAAGGCACTTTGAGTCTGAAAATTCTCATTCCCTCTGGATCACGTATGAGCAGAGAACTTGCATCACTTCTCTTGCTGGGGTCAGAGTAACAATGACTTAAACAATGGCCCTACAAAACTCTTTGTAGTTTTGAAAAATTACAGCTTTGAGACTTGGTAATTTCCTGAACTCATATCGACTGCAAATTCAGTTTTCAGCAGAACACTTTAAACAGAAGTTTTATGCATCATTTAACAAGTGTACTTAAAGACAATTCACTTTGTCACTTCATATCATGGCAAGCCTGCTGAGACAGTTTGCCTGAGCTCAGTTTCAAAAGTCCCTCTGTGAGAAATACAGTTGTGTACATAAAAGGTGCCTGAACTCTGGGGACACGCAGGAGATCTTAAGAACACAAGCAGTTGGGATTATGTCATGCAATACCCATATGCAGAGTAGGTCATGTAACACACACCCCTTAATGGATGCAGCAAGCTGTAGCTTTTGTCCTGGAGTGAGCTGAGCACTGCATTGGGCATTTCCTGCTGGCTAAACCCAAATGTGTTCTCTTCTTACCTCTCATTTTGCATGGCAGTTGACATAGGGTTGACTGTTGGACTAACTGATTTATTTCTCTCCCAAATCATCATGAGTTCTGCCATTCTCTCCTCAGCACACTGTGCTGTCAGTCGAGCTTCTGCATCTTGATCCCAACAGTCTTCAATTGTTTCTTTAAGTGACCTCACAGCCTGCCAGGAGACAAAATCCCCTTTAAGTTGTTTTTACCTTTATACTGTGCTTCTAATTTACTGTTTTACGGCAGCATTCTGCATGCCTGAAAACAGTCACAAGCTGGTGAAAGAGAGAAACAGAAGATACACAATTTCATTCAAAGCTAATTTAACCTAACAATAGCAATATGCAAAAGTCTAATAGTATCACACCATACACACACACACCAACTGGGAAGACACTTAGGGAAAGCGACATTCACCAATGCCCATACAACCTTCAGCCAGCCCTCTGATGGATGTGTGCTCTGCTCACTCTCCCTGCCTTATGAGAGCTTTGTAGGATTGCTGATATTTTGGAAATGCTGCCATGGTTATCCTCATAGTTCTGCTAATGGTCACTGCCTCGCTCCCCTGCACCGCATGCAAATAACAGCCATGCTCACTTCATCATCCTTGTCTTCTTCTGGTTCCACAGTGACATCCAAATGTCTCATAAGTATCAATGAATTTGTCTGCTCCATGGGAGGAGATTTTTGTTGCACTTGTTTTACAGGTGTAGAAACAGAAACACACACGTGTTCCTGGCACCACACTGCGGGACGAACTGTACAGTCAGGATTAGAGCTCAAGACCTCCAGAATATGCTGCCATATGTTCAGGGAACTGGAGAGGAAACAACTGAAATTACGAGCACTGAACACTTCTTCCATTCCATCTGGAGTACAAAAGCCAGGCAGACATTTATGGGCCCCTGCTGCCAGTCTATGCCCATGGAGAGGAGCTGGTTTGCCAGCACAACTCACATTTACAGCCCAGCTTTAACCTCTCCAGCACTGAGGGCTGAGTATAATCCCATCTGGGCACTAATGCATTCAGTGGGTCCTGCTGACTGTCTCTGTGCCAGAACTGCCTTGTGCCCTTCTGGCAGTGGAAGCCAGGACTAGCTCTGAGCATGAGCCAAGAGCTCCTCACCCATGGAGTGGGCTCCTGGCATCACTTGCATCTGGCAATCACTGCTGCTCAGCGAGGCAGCTCTGGCTGCACAGGTGGGGACGACCTCCCACACAAGCAAACCTTCCATCTCCCCTCCCACAGCAGATCAGAGAGGGGATAAGGCAATACCCTCTCCTTAGCTGAGGGACATGAGTCTAAAAGTACCCTCAGGGACAAGGACAAGGGAGGGTGCTGGATCCATTTTCTCTCCCACAACAAAATGCCTTCATTCAGCTTTTAGGACTTGATTTCATCACAATTTAGACTAAGTCAGTGGACGCCCTAATCTCCTGCCTTGCCTCTTTGCAAGACTCTCTCCTACAAGCAAATTCAAATGGAGTTTAATTTAGTACTGTCTGTCCCCCAGCAGATCCTCTCCTTTGGATGTGTTAAGGATCATTAAAGGAACACAGTACTGACTGTAGAGAGAGTGATCAAAACTCAAGTTCCTTAGCACCACATTTACCACAATTATGTGTTTTCTATTAATTTCAGGTTCAAAGACAACTATGCTAAAATGAACTATTTACAAGTACTAGCACTCATCAAAAAGATAGAAGGGACCAGAAATCTCCATTATTCTGTTAATATCTGTCAGTGCTGACCTCTGAAGTCAAGCATGGATCCCACTTTGGCAAGTGAGACAAGAATACCATAACATGTCAACACAGTTTACAGCCTTCGAATCGCTCAGGCTGTTTCTTTATACTGTGAAAAATAATGCTGCTAATCAAGGTCTGTAACATAACATAGATGGTTCCAGAAGCAGAACAAGACTGCATAGACAACCACAAATCAGGATCTCACATCTTCTGAGTATCTTAATTATAAAATTAAAAAAGAAAACGTTTTTATTTGTATTTCGCAAAAGAAAAGGACAAATTCATTTGTTTCATCGGTGACTTTGCATGAAGTTGTTACGACCCAACATGCCAGCAGAGATTTAAATAATGGGAAAAAGTCTTTTATCACATGCATTAGATGCAGGAGGATAGGACCTGGCTCCAGAGTGAGGTTGTCTGGAGCTTAATTTTCTACACTATCTGCACTAGAGTGCTCATTCAGATATTATCCTAGACTGGCATAGGATAGAAGAAGTTGTTTGACACCTGTGATTATTCTTTTCTCTTAAAGCAATGGTGTAGATCAATTCTTAGAGCTGGAGTTATCATCACCACTTTTATTATTGAGAAAAAGAAATTAGCAGCAACACAGAGATTGTGTTAGGCACTTTAAATATGGGGATCATCTAATAATGCTGGAGTCTATCAGCTTGCTAGAACATAATTAACTTTTAAAATGATAGTCAACAAAACAAACCTTGAACTGTTTCAGTTTTAACTGGCTTCAGAAACAGGTGTCAAGCTTGGTTCTTCCAATGATGCATTTGCCAACACAGCTATAGTTAAAACAGCTGTTGTTTGATTTCCCTTATACTTTGGGTGCTGATTTCTCCTTTTTTCTTCTTTCCCCTTTACCCCTGAAACTGGCTGGCCAAAAGTGCTTAATAAATCACCTCTCTTGGAAGCTCTCAGCTTGGTTACAACACGTTTTACTACAGGCTATGCTCCTCTCTGAAAGCAGGCTCCTACATATTTGCAAGTACCAGCACAGGTGAGCCTTGGGCTCCTCCTCGTCTGCACAGTAGCTACAAACTTATCAACCACCAAAGTCTCTGAAGATTGAAGGGCATCATTTCAATAAGGGAATAACAAGAAGTATCTTTTTAGGTAACAGTCAAAAATGCCATTTTCATGCTTGCAATTAAGATGTATTACCCTGTATCAGATGGAACTGTGCTTGTAATAAAAGACAAACAGCCCCCTCTAAGCCAAGGGGATTCACATTACCTGACCTTTGCTGCAGATGAAAGCAAGCACAGACACTCACCTGACTTGCTCTAACTTGCTGGCCTGCAGAAGCAAGGCACTCAGCCATAGCTACACTCATTCAAAACAACAAACAATATTATGATGTTTATAGTCTTGAAAATAAAAATTGCAGGTCACATGAAGCCATATAAAATTTTTATGTAGTTATAATGAAATGATTGTTAGAAGCTTTAGCTTCTGCAAGTCCTGAGGACTATACAAGTTCAAAAAAGTTTATTACAATGTTTACCAATTTTAGTTTTGGTAGAGTATATTGATGTTTTTGCCAGCTATTTCAGTTGATATTTTAGTTCAGTTTTATTAGTTTATAAGTTGTCAAAAGGCAAAAAATGGCTTCATGTTTCTCATTCAGCACACAGAGAACACATGGGCACTTCATGCACAATACTACAGATAGTGTCTAAAATTAATGTAACAGGTTATCTTCTGTATATCACATTGCAGCATGCAACAACAACAGTAGTATTTGTCCTTAAAAGAAATTTAGTTTTCACATCAATAACTTTTAAAAACTGAATTCAAAATTTAAGAAGTCCAGGCAGAGACAGCTCCCAATCCTTAAATACTAACAAAGAGGGAAAAAGTCCCAAAACCTAAAAAATTGCTTTTAAAAAATGAATACACCCTAAAGCTGGTTAAATTACTGTTTCTTTGAAAATATTCTCTCTCACCAGGCTGTTCTCTTTCCATGCTTCTGGGAATTTTGGTCTTTGCTTCTCTCTAGACACCAAGACTTGCATATCTTCAAAAGTGGGATGGTTTCCGACTTCAGTCTGGAAAGCCATCTGGTACTCTGGCACAGATTCCCCTGTTAGCAAAAGAAAGAAAGGAAAAAAAAAAAAAAAACAATCACAGATTAAAAGGCAAAGGCTTTCAGTTGATGAAAGGCATTATCAAATTATCAAAATTGCTGTCTATCGCAATGTTCCCCACTTTCCCCAAAGTCTAACTCCCAAAAAAAGCTGAATTAACTTCAAATGAAGTAAGTGCTGTTCAGCAGGCTTTCAAAGGATAGCATCCTCAGACTTTATGGTTCGGTGGCACATTTGGAATGTCTTGGAGCCTGAAGGTGACACCTACTTTCTGTGAAGTGCCACTGCCTGATTATATTCATGTACTTAGTTCGGGAGTAAGCCCAGCAAGATTACAAGCCTCTGCACACAAAGTACAGCTGTGGAACTGTAGAGAGCATGCTGCATTTTAGATTCATTCTCCATGCTGTAGCTTGTGAAGAAAATGGTGGATGTGGCACAATCTGATGTGTAAATTTTAAGTCTACTTCCTTTTGGCTTATGTTATGGGTAGAGAGGATTTTTCAATTTACGGAATTTTCAATGCCCTATCATAAATAAAAATACAACTAAGTAAAGGCTATATTAAGTCACAACATGTTCTCATGATGAAAAGTCTGAAAGACACTTCAGGCACTTCTATCAGTTCTCAGAACTGGAAACACTGCCTTTGCCACCAGCCCAACTCCCAGCATTTCTAAACTCTGGACAATAATAACAACAACAACAACAGCAACAATAATAACGCTCAATTGGTACTAAACATGTGCCTTTCAGCAGGAACCACGCCTCGCCCTCAGATGCACCGTCCTGACAAGCACCACCTCGAACACTAGATGGCACCGACTTAATGGCAGAAGCAATTGAGGAAACTGCTTCCCTTCTCCACTTCCAAGAGCCCGGGCTCTGAAGCAGCTTTGGCTGCTGGTGCCACTTCTACATTACGGTTTTCCTCAGTTCTTTTCCTTACCTGGGAAGAGGTCTGTACATCTCATGAAGATCTCCCAGTAGATAAGGCCCAGTGCATACATATCTACTTGTTTCAAAGCAGATTCACAGTCCCTCAAGTTCACTGCTCCTTCAAGCACTTCTGGGGCCATATAGCGGATCGTACCGACCTGGGAAAACATCAAATCAAAGCTTCACATCAGGAAGTGGCTTCCAAATTCAAGTGAGTTCTTAAATGCCCTATTCTGCTTGGTATTTTTTACAAGGAAAGCACAGCTCGTTCCAAATCAACGTACTCAGCTTACCTGTCTAGTCATAACAAAACCCTTCCCCTACTCTGTCACTTTTTTTGTATGTACCAAAACAAAATTATTTTGTCCCTTAATGTTCTCATATGAAATACGATATAGTAGAAGTGTTTCTTTTTCCTGAAATTATTCTGTTAAACACCAAGGTATGCATCATAATGGAAAAGGATCCTGCTGAATAGGAAACTTTTTCTCTATTCCTGGACTGTCAGCAAGGTGCCACCCTACATCTTCTATAGTCAAAGGTTATTAACAGTCTTGGAAGATACCTATTCATTTTCACTAGGATATGTTTTAGATCAGAGCACTTAGTCATCAGTACTTGTAGGACAGCATTTTGTCAAAGGATTATTCCCCATCCCCGCATTTTAACCAGCAGTTTCTCTGTTCAGTATGAGAAGATCTAGATGGAGATCTTCTGCACTAGCTATTTTCAATTTAGCACTTGCTTTCTAAGGGAGGGTGATTAACACTGTGTAGCATGTTCTTTGAATGATAAATTAAGTTTTTCTGTAAAAGCACAGACAATAACTACACTGAACTATTAGGCATTCTTTGTTTAAAACAGTCTCACTGTATTTCAGTAGCCTGGATTAGATGTCAAGCAGAAGATGCAGAATGTGGTATGTCACCATTTCAGAAAAATTAACACCAAAAGCAAAGAATGTTTGATCTTCAGTTACAAGTACAAGACTGAAGGAACCTGTACCACATAATGCAAGGGAACATGGCAACCAAACCTACCTTGTGTCTTCTTATATCTCACACAGAAACTTCAGTCTTCCAATCTATCACCTTTCAAAATGGCAGGTTTGTGATGAGTACTTTGAGAACAAAACCTGTTTCTTTCTATGGAGGCTTCAGCCACTTCTCACCCATGTCATTCCCCATTACAGAAGTTGTACCACCTGAACATTCATCCAACCATTTGTACTTACCTCACTAATGGCTGCATTGTCTTCCTCACCTGGTCGTACCAGTCTGTTCCCAGTTAATTTCATGGAGAGTCCAAAGTCACTGATTACACATGTTCCATCATTCTTTACCAGTACATTGCGGCTGTTCAAGTCACGATGGGATATTGCAGGTTTGTAATGGTCTATTTGGACACACAGAAGTGCTTGTTACTATTTGAGCAATCCTACTGTTTGGCAAAATGAGAGAACCTCATTATGTCTGCTCTGCTATTATAAACAGAGAATCAACTTATTTTTTAGGAAGCTAACTTTTTTGCTTTTTTACAATGAGCTCCAGAGGAGCTATCTAGAAAAAACTGACTGGCATCCAGAGTTTCACTGGATATATATGATATATTAGGCTACCACCTTATACAGTTCTAATGTTCACCAACAGTCTTCCTCCCAATGGATATTTTGGCATGATTTTAGCAGTGAAGACACGGTATACTTAAACACAGATCTGCTGCCGTTATAACCTAATAACCATTCCAAATGCTCTCTGTCATTTCCACACTCCTGCGTCAAATGCAGCACCAATTATTTACATTATAATTGGAATTACTGCTGGCACTTATTCAGAAGATATGCAGACAATATTATTCCAGAGCCTGAACATATTCATCTTGCAAGGGATCTGATCTTTTCCAAAGAATAATCTTGCTTGTTCCTAGTCTTTATTATTTTGTTAGTAAAGCAGACAGCAGTATAGAACTTGTTTTACTGTGGAATTTATTCTATTCCGTGTATTCCTTCCTAGCATTCACAGACAGTGACTGTCTCTCCTTTATGATGGAACACTTACACATTTTCTGGCTAATAATGGGCACACCTGTCTGCACATCTCAAAATGATGAAGTTAAGATGATAGCTGCAGTTTCAGTGGCACAAAGGAATACTGATTTGGGTATTTTCAGCACTTTTAATAGTACCTTTAGTTGTCATTCTTTGCTAATGCTCATGCTTAACATTTGAGATACACAGTTTGAAACTTTAATCCAAACATTAGCACCTTAATGTAGATAAAATGAAACCAGCCTTTTATTTCCTGCCAAAACCCTAACCTTTCAGTGCCAGGCCATATTCTGCAGCCTGATACAGAATATTGTATGACAAATCTGAGATCACAGATCTCAGAATATCTACCTTATAATTATGACGCTTTAGCTGCTGAAATACTGACTGAAGCATGCATGCAGAAAGATCCAAATCAATACACTGTCACAGCCAATACTCTAATAAAGTACCAGAAGTCCAGCAGTAATGTTTGTACACAGCAAAAACTAGCCCAAACCCTCAGACAAAAATCCAGAGATGTGATAAATAA
Source organism: Parus major (assembly GCF_001522545.3). NCBI lineage: Eukaryota > Metazoa > Chordata > Aves > Passeriformes > Paridae > Parus > Parus major. The sequence continues at coordinate 11,433,598 of NC_031776.1, read as the reverse complement.
AATTACAGTGGGGTTAGAAGATTTAATTTTATAGTACACATTTCACACACAAACTAAAAATTGCTTTGGTGATTTGTTTCTGAACTGCAAAAACAGACACAACACCTCATCTGTTTGCCCTCTGCTGGAGAGGCAGCCAGTGCTTCAGGTCTTCAGTAATCTGTTGCCATGATACAGCAGCACTGCACATCTCTGCCTCCTCCTGCCTCTCTCTGGGGCTCTCCCACCTCGCACTCTATTTTCACACAAGGGTTAGCGAGCCCACAGAACTGGGCTGTTCAGAAGGAGGGAACTAATCAGAAGTTCTGAGCAAGCTCTATTTGCATGCATCACAGTAGGATAAAATAAAGGCTGGAATCTACTACCTGATAGAAATAAGAATATACTGGAGATCTTTGTATCCGCTCCTGGCCTTACCTCCTCGAGGCAGCTCCGTGTGCAGGTACGCCAAGCCCCGAGTTATAGAGTGCGCCAAACGACAAGAGCTCACCCAGTCACTCGTGTGGAGACTCAAATATTTACACAAAGAACCCTAAAAAGAGCCCCCCCAAAAAAGACAAAAAACATGGATTAAAATAATTGTCCAGTAGAATAACTCAAAATCTTCTGGAGAAATAAAGGCATTTCACATTTTTTCTTGTTGTTTACAGATTTTTAAGAACAATCCCTCTTATTAGCCTCCAAATGTCATCAGCTTGGCTTTTTTTTTTTTCTTGGCTTAGTGGGTTGAGATTCCAGCCCATTCTACTGGAGGCCACAGGACTGTTGTCATGATGTGATTGGGAAATATTCACTGTATTAAACCAGCTTCATGATCTTTCTGCTGCAGAGCCTGCCCACCACCAGATAATTTTTAAGCTAGCTAAAGGCTGTGATTTTATGCTTTTAGTGAAGTTCAAACGATAACCAGGGAAAGCTTTAGTCAAGATTTAGATATATATATATATATATTTGTAATTAAGACTATCTTTTCAGAGTCATGAGTTACATGCTAAATTGAGGATATCTGTTCTGACTAACTTTTGATAAAACTGATATTTTAACAATCAAAGATTCTATGTGTGATTTAGAACAATTTTTATGTTGTTCTAAAGGGACAAGAGTGTCTGACTACAGGGGCAATAATTCTGTGGCTATTATGTCATCACAAGTGACCCCCATACTGACCTACTACACCTCAGAGTCTCATCAGAGCAGCATGCTGATTGATAAATACACATATCATTCCTTTTACTTGCCTATTTCCTTCAGTCTGAAGGCATGTTTGGATAAAAACACAACCTGGGTCAAACCTGTCTGTCCTCTTTCACCAAAGTAACACCAAGAACAATTTTCTGTGTAAAAATGCCCTGGTTTGTGTGTTCTTATTTCCACAAAGGAAAGTATTTTGAGGGAGAATGATGTTTTACATGGGGAATAGTTCACCTGCACATCTTGTGTTGGTTAGTCCTTACTGAAATCAGATTTATGGCTCCAGGGTGACACTGCAATTCCCTTCTAGCAGGGCTGCCACAGCAGGCTTCCTTTTCTGCTGTTAATTCCACATACAGCAGAACATCTGCTCACTGAATTACAGATCACACTGTGCATTAATTACACCTGCTGTGCACTTTTTCCAATGACTTCCAAACAACCAGTGGATTGATTTTAGACTAATCTTGCTGTTCTTAATACCACAATTGGAAGGAATCTGATAATATGATGTCATAAGCTTCATCTGTACATTTAATCAGGTCATTAACAGAGCCTGTTTACCTAAGCAACAAGACACAATTTTCAATCAAATTGCATTTCAACTGAAAATCCTTTCATTCAAGAAAACAGCAAAACCAGATCACCTGTGAAGATAGTTATGCTATGCCCTTCCAGGAATAGAATACTCATTTGATTTTACTTAACTTTCATTTCATTACAGTAAAATACACCAGTTTTGTCAGAATCACAAGCCTTGCCACTGTCCACCTGGTATGGCCACAACTGACCTTTTTCATGGTCACTTCTAGTTTCTGCAATCTCTTCTTAGATGACTGTCTTACAAGCTGACATGATCGAGTGTGTTCTCATGTAAAAGTTTCAGTTAAGACACTTTTTATATTTGTGCTTTGTTGCCTTAAGTCTGTATATAGTGTACATGTGTGTAAATACATACCTATGTTTAAGGTATGTATTTACATGGGTGCATTTAACTTTCAATACAAGCATATACACAGAGCCTAAAAACCCCTAAGACAGGCCATCATTACTGCTACTTAGCACTGTTATGCTCCTTTTTGCTATTCAAATAAGCAGCTTTTATCCTACTGCCTCTATAAAATATCAGGCTTCAGGCATCCCCTTCACAGCCTGCAGGAAATACGAGTTTGCTTATTTGAGACCAAAAAGCTTGTTAAAAGAAAATATTTAACTGAATAACTAAAGTTCTTTTCCATACACAGGCAAAAAAATCTCCCCGAGATAAATTGTGACACCATTTTTTGCTTTTTCATATATATAACCCCTATGTACATTTTATGACTTTTGAGGAAAGCTATTCACATTCATACTGCATATTTTTTAAATGTTCTGTTTCTGTATATGTGTGTACACACACAGAACATGAAGTACCCCAATCCATGAATTTGAGAAATACAAGCATTCAGTTAGCTGAGGAGAGTTGAAGATATGGTTCTGGAAAGTAAGGCTGCCTTCTTAAGACACGTCCTACATCATCTGTATATGCCACAGAAAGCTTTAAAGAAGCTAACAGGACAAAAAACGCACCATGATTTATAGTACCACAAACTAGATTGACATCTTGTATCTATTACATTTCACTGTAAAAATCCCCACTTTTTACAGCTATTGAGTGAGGTTATAAGACAGAAATAATGTCTTAATATTAAGAAGTTTTAAATTTATTAGTTAATATTTTTAAGTAAAAACAACTCTTCAGGTTCTGTCATTGAATAAAGAGAGAATTGACTAAAAAACCCTCTAAAGCCTGACTAAATGTACTCCACAGATAGGAATTTGTAAGACTATGTCTGGTAGCACTAACTAGGAAATCTAAAAGGGTATTACAGTTACGCACAATAAGGTCCATTAAAATTGTCATTTATATGGATTATTTTTACATTACTGTGCAAGAAGAACCACCAAAACCTAAAGTACATCCTTTTCACTTGGCTGTTCTCAGGATTCTTAACCAACCCAATTGATTTCTTTGAAGCACTTACATTGGGGTAATATTCCATCACCAATAAATATTCCATCCGGCCGTCTGCAGTGAATCTCTCATCCCCCACAATGAAGCGGGCGATGTTATCGTGTTCCATCAGTGGAATCCTGTAAATGTTCCTCTCATTGACAAAGTTCTGACGATTAGCAAAAGAAAATACTTTCACAGCAACTGGGCGTTCATCTAGGGAACCTTTATACACTGCTCCATATCGTCCCCGGCCAATCAACTGCAAATGCAAACATAAACAATCAGTTCACAGAATAATAGATGAAGACAAAACCCAAGTTTTCACCCTTACAAGAACTGTATGCCAACTTTCACCCTGACTTATAGTATAAGAACAGTGAAGTTATTATTTAGTAATGAAAACCAGAATTAGAATGCTTTCATAGAGGCTATTCTGGAGCTGGAAACCTCAGCACAAGCCAACATAGGTCTTACTAAATTGATTTATAGTCTGAATGTCCAGTAAAGATAGCATAAATAATCTATTCAGTACTTTTATATATATACAGAATCAATAAAATACGTTGTTTTGTGCTGCTAATTCTCTTACTAACTTTTGCCTACTAAAGATTTATAGTTTTTATGTGACGAATTTCATTTCACTTGAGAAATCACAGACATTAAGTGAAACATTAAGGTTTAGGACAGTTTATAAGCTGTACCTTTCAGGTTAGTGGCAACAAAGATACACATTTGTAGTGCAAAACAGATGCCAAGAGAGGTAAACAGATTTTAATAGAAGGAAGAAATTAATTCCTGAATACCTGTGAGTCTTTAATCTAGCCCCCACTATGTTAGACTGTCTTCAAGAATGGCCTTTCACATCTCCATAGTAACTGCAGAAGAAAGACACGATCTCTACTCTAAACCACAATGCAGAAACACCTCCAGGAAGAGCCCTAATTTCTAAAGCTCAAAAAATTCCAACTACATAAGAATTTAAGCCCCTATTAAAATAATTTTCAGGAAGCCTCATACATGAAACTGTAAAGATTTCATGAGCCATTTTTAAATACTTACAAATGGAGGAGGAAGAGAAAACAGAAGGCATAACAAAAATAACGATTCTAAAGATGATAAAATCATCTTACAGGAAAGTTTTAAAAAATAAAGTACCATTTAATGGAAAGACTTCCTGTTTCTCAGTTCTTTTATATCACTGGGTTGCAATGCAGCAGCAAGTCAGTTCAAGGTACAAAACTGAATTGTAATCTACCCACAGAGATGTCAAAAGGCAAGCACAGGTTAAAACATTTGTCCTGCAACACCCTGTGCCTGGGGGTAGAGGGTCAGCTCCTTCGGATACAAAAAGCAGGACAGAAGGCACCACAGCAGATCTCTCTACCAACTTCCAGTCTTGGAGAAGGTCACTGTTTTCTCCAAGACTGCATTATCAGTACAAGGGCTTGCATCTGGTGCTTTGTGCACCTCTACAATACCCCTTGTTAGACTCTTGTAAACCGTGCCTCAAGTACTTTTGGGTGGCAGAAGACACCCAAGGTTCTTTGCTGAACAGCCTGCTGTCACCCCTAGAGCAACTCACACTCCATGTCTGCAGTCTGCATCTCTGGGTGGGGTTGGTACTGGGAAAAAGAATAGCACCAGTCTGCATCTCAGTCATTCTACTCATTTTTTTTCCTGGCTAAAAGCTTTTAAAAAGTCCATATGTTCCATCGAGCATTCCAACTAGAAGCATGACATTTCGCAGTTTTGTGATGATACATCTAACACCAAGCTGAGCAGAAAGTTCTGGTTGGCCTCTAGTTGCCATGGAGCTAGATAGGGCCCCACACTGAAGAATGACTACACATTGAATATTCTACACAGTGGAATGCACCACTACTGAACTATACTGCCCTATCTGCAGTACATTCTATTTTCTAAGAGTGTTACTAAAGAATTTCAAATTCCTATAGTAGGACACTGCATTAAAGAGCAAGCAATGTCAAGTAAAAAAGATGGATCTTTTGATGCAATGCTGAAATACAGCACACTCTAATTTCCCCCACTACCTCCCAGTGTTTCTTTTTTTTGTTCTCAAGGTAAAACACTCTCCACCTAATACCAACAATATTACTAACAAAATTGACAAAACGTACCTGAAGTAATCCCTTTTTTATTTTAATTTCTTCTTGAAACTGTGATTTTAAAAAAAGCATTACAGGAGCGTGGATACATTCAGTTCTGTAACTATACCTGGGATATGACCACACTATTATATTGAATAAAAATAAAGATTAATAACTGAGTTGAATATTTACCTCTAACAGCTTTAGATTATCCAGATCCAATGAGGGCTCTGATGCTGCTGCCTCCATCATGTTCATACTGTGCAAACCTTGTTTACGGTCTCCTGAGGAAGAGGGTGAAGAGGAAATTAGCCAGGTTCCTTTCTGGACATGCTCCAAGTGAAAAAAATGCAACATACCTGGCAGCTGGCAGAATTACATATTGTAGGCTAGGATGCAACAAGTAAAAAGAAGTCCTGTAAAATCTTCTCAAAGTCAGCAAAATGAGCAGTGAAGGTGCTGATAAGCTACAAACTACAGACACCTGCTACACAACTATTTTGATAATTCAAAAGTCACTGGCAGTAACTATAAAGCATGTTGACCACCTCACTTAAGCTGTGCTGAGCAGAGGATTTATGGAAGAAAAATGGGTCCCAATATGCCAGCTTAGAGAAGTCATCACTCTCTCCAAACTGTTATGAGAGGGATATCACCATAAAATGTCAGAGAGGGCAAAGGGGAACAACATTTTGTACAAGAGTACAGGGACGGGGGAGAACAGAAGACCTAAGTATAACTTTGAGTAATAACCAAATGAACAATTGAAAAAAACAAAGCCAAAAAGATCATCAATCCCTACCTGCAAGCATCCTGTATCCAAAGAACAGAGCAGCTATCAGAACAGCCAGTACAGACACAGATGCCAGGGCAATAACGATGGTCTCATCTCGATGAAAAGAATGAGAAGAATCTGAAAGCAAACAAAATGAGGACTCTTAACTTGTAAATTTGAAAGAATCAACACTATAAAATACGTAATTGTTATTACAACAATAAGAAAAATGTACTCTGGATTGTCAAACATCACCCTGAACTCCTTTTCCTCTCAAAATCTATGGATGGCAAAAGAGCCTATCAGCTCAAAACCATTGACAGCTTTTCCCAGCCTTCGCTTGCCCTGTAGTGAGAGGCGCTGACTGCAGAAAATGATTCTTCTTTCTATCTGGCAAAGTTCAGCACAGCCATACAAGGCCAAGTTGATGCAGCCCTCCTCTGTTATCTGTGCCTTAATCCAGTTTCCTGGTATGAATCAGGTTTGTCACATTTACAAGGTTCTTTTGTTGTTTTTCCCAGGACAAAAATCTCATGAGCTTGCAAATCGGGTTGCAAATACGATGAAAATTGAATGCTTCACACTCAAATACCTAAAACATACACAAGTCCATTTAAGCAAATATTTCAAAATACTTTGGACTTTTGATTTGTTTTGTGTCAGGTGCTCAGATAATTTTTGGTGTAATTCTTAGTTCTTAATACACAAAAAGACAGAAGTATCTCTATGGACTGAAGCAGAAAACCCGAAACAAGAATAAAACACTAAACAAAATTAAATAAAACTACTTTTATTAAATCTGTTGTAAATAGCATTTGGCTTTTTGTCAAAATGAGTATCTTATTTTTCTTGGTTATCAGGTTTTATCAGGTTTTCTTGGTTGAGTTTTTAAGTTTGCCAGAAAGGAGAAAAGATTTAATGAAAACATTTGTTAGCACCTTGAAATGCTTCTCCATGTCAGACTCCAGTCTTGCTTCTTGCAGGCATATAAAAATCCAGCCACTTTAATACAAAAAAATTATTAGTGCAGATACTCACTCCTCTGATGTCAGAATCACTGGAATGTGGCGCTACAAGACCTCATTTACTTTGGCTTCAAAACCAAGTTTGGGAACTATGTTTAAACATGTCTTATATACTGCAAAAAGTACTCCTTTAAAGACTGTAATGAGTCCTAACTATGCTAAAACCACAAAATATAAAATGCACACAAGACTTAAACATTGGATAAACTTTTAGGTGAGACTGAAATACAATTTATCCCAGTCTATCCTAGCTGAATAAACTGACAAATTCGCTTTTCTTGAATTGCATTTAAAAGAAATTCAACATGATTCACTACTTCAAATTCCCAGTATGGACAGACACAAGAGAACCAGATAAGAAGGAAAAGCAAATTTAAAAGGTGACAACTGACATTTTTACATAACCATAATGGTAAGGGGAAACAATGAAAAACTGGTACAACAGAATGCCAGAGACAATTTCAGCTGTGACAGAAGTATGTGAAAAATCACCTTTCAAAACCAACAGGCAGCTCATATCTGATACTCCCTTTAAATAAAAAAGAGCTTGTAATGATCACAATACCATCAAATTTAATTTTGTTCTGTCAAAAGAAATACCATCACTAATGATTTTGGTAAAATAACTTTCACAATGAAAAGAAGTTCCTGCATAGAACACTAATGTGGAATATGAGCTGTGACTTCCATAGTGAGAAGATTAAAAGATACACATTATAGATGTCATCTAAATTATGAATTCAAAACATAGACATACATATATATTGAAACCCACAACATCATAAAGGAAACTGTTACATCATACAAAGCTATATGAAACATGACAAGTGTAAGCAGATGAGTAATTGCTGGCAGAGGAACGGTAGTTTTGACTTTCATATTTTTATGAATGGAATTTACATTTTATTGGGTTATCCTTTAAAATACATATTAAATGTGGTGGGTTTTGCATCAGTTCAAGACAGTGCTTAGCATGTACCAAGGACTAACAGGTTTTGAGAGACTGACCCCCTTTGGTTGTAATCCCAGCTGTATTTTCCTTGACTGCACAACTAGAGTGCAGTCATTTGCCACCTTCCCATCGCCAAATAACCAGCAATCATTTCCACCATGGTTTGCCAAATGATATCTGATGCCCGAGTCTGACTGCTCTTCTTCAGTTTTCTATATAATCAAAGGCTTAACAACATGCCTCCATCAGGAGGGCCCTCTGCCCTGGAATGGGATTTTGCTGTCAAAGGGCATCCTGAGCAACACGTTCCTCCACAGCTCTGGCTGCCTTGGCACACTCCACTCAGAAGCCTGTGAATGGTGACATTCTGCAGGCTGAAGAGATACCAGAAAGTCTCAAGATAACATTTCTTTCCCATCAGCAGCTGAAAAACATGCAGAGAGAAAGGATCATTTCTCTCTCCATCCTTGATGGACCATCCCCTCTGGGGGCTTCTTCTGTTTAGTGGGTAGCTTTGCAGCCAGCAGGTAACCCCACAGACATCCCTGGCCTTCACGAGGAAAGAAGTTTTAATTTCTTTTTAAGCGGAGTTGTTTCATAAGAATTTTAGACTGGCTTATCTTGAACTAATTTTCAATTCTTATAAATATTTTAAAATAACACTGTCAACATTCCAACAGCCAAATCAGTCCTACAGTGCAAGTTACCACTGTCAGGGCGATGAGCAATATTTATAAATTTAAGAATAAATACAAATTTCTTAGTAAAGTGAGCATCTCAATGCAGTGATAACATGCAGCTCAAAACAGCATGAGTTAGTAAAACGCTGTGTGTGACAGCACACATTTCCCAGCAAGGACAGCTTTACTATCTTTTGCTTGCAAATCTACTCTAAAAGGAAAGCACAAAACCCCCTCAATGACAAAAGGCCCAGACAGCTCCAATCCTTCCCTCCCCCCAAAAAGTGTTATTTCTGTCAACCCCCTATCTGCTTTGTAAAACAGTAATTTTGAATGTTGTCAGATTATGAATCTTTCTTAAACAAAACCAAAAGCATATGACACTTATCAACCCAGTTTAAAAACCTTCCAAAACTTAACAAAACTCTTATTAACTCCTTAATTTTGTAAATCCTTCTCTGGATAGATTTCATCTTTAGTTTTTACACCATATTCACTTTTAAATGCCTAGCTAAGAACCACACAGGACCTCTCAAGGCCTATGCAGATGTTCACATTTGCTCTTTTATCTACTTCTAAGTAATTCATTCAAGTTTTTTATATAAATATGCACAAGAGTCATATTTCTCTCAGTTTTATCTGGAGATGTGTTTTAACTAACTCACCAAAAGACACAGTGTAGGCCAATAAAAGTAATCACTTACCTTTAAGCAAAGCACTTTTAAAATAAGGATGTAAAATGCACATGTGTACAAGTCTCTGTTCATGCTTTCTTCCATGAACTTACAGTCTGGTTCAAAACAACCATGATTCATCGTGATTAGGACATTCATTATGAAAGCTATGATTTGATACTACATTTTACTGAGCTGAGACTTGGTTGGTCTTCAGCTGTTGACAATCCCTCCTTCATATCAGTGGACTCAGTTTTTCAAGTTTTTTTGTGAGGACCAGACATGTGCCCTACAGCTTGAGTGTTTTTTCATCATGTCATTGTACAAACTGACTTTAAACATGCCTAAAAACCACACAACAATCTCATTTGAATTTTTTGAATCATTACCAATATTTGGGTACTTAGTGACAAATACCAACTAATTTAAGAACACTGTTTTCAAATCTCAGACTGGGAGTGCCAGTATCTCAGTATTATTCCCAAACCCATGTATTGCATAAAAAAAGCAATACCATAAAGAGCAGAATTAGCTGCAGACTCTAGAAAATCCAATGATTATGGAGTTGGCTGTTGAGCTAAATTCTATCTACAGTTGTACACAGAAGATCTTGTCAGAGCATAATTTATGCTACTGTAACTGAAAGGAAGGCTAGTGAAGGTGCTTGCTTCACTGCTATGTATAAGTGAGGCTTTTATTTCCAGCTTCTACTTAGGCTCCCTGATCTGCAACAAAATGTGCCACAACAAAAATTTAATACCAACAGAAACTGCTGTAAGGCCAAAACAACCTTAAAAGCCAATTTCTTATCACACTTGAATGGGTAGGAGAGCACTACTCACAGGTCTACTGACTCTACAAGCAGCAGTGTGAAGATGCCACGTGGAAGACACCCAGCATGTACACACCTCTGTCTTGAAACATTTTGCCAGTAATCCTGATAGTAGTCCGCAGTTTACTCAAGTCTACCAATCCCAAGACAAAGAAATATCACAGCAAACAGTGTCATTTTTTATTTTTTTTTTAAAGTAAGAAAAAGAAACAAAGCACAACTCATTAAAACAGGACAACCTCCTTCTGGCTGGGGAGCAGCTGGTAACCAACAAGCCACCATTCCCAGAAGTGTCCTGACCTCATCATCAATAAAGGGCTTGTTTTCAGGTTCCAAAAACCCGAGTACAACAGCTCCTGTGTGTGGAGAAGGTACACACAAATGACTGGGAATGTATTTCAGAGTAAACCATGAAGAGGAATGCTTCTAGTATTCAGTTAGAAGTGAGTCATCTGGCTGAACCCAGCCCTGCACTTGGGACACTCCCTGCAGGCACTTCTACCACATTAAGCATTTCTCTCCCTTTTCTCAGGCATTGCTGCCACAACAGTTTCCAAGCACTTATACAATAAGTATATACAAGCACTTTGATGAATCAGGTTTTTGGATTAAGCTTCCATACACTGCTGCACATGGAAGTTGTCAAACTGCTACCTTCCTAACCTTCCCCAGGAATGACACAGAAAAGAATACTGCCAGTGCTAATGGCATCAGGAAGGACAATGTTTTTTCTTCAAAGTAACTTTTCCACTATAAACATAAACTTGCAATATTAATTAATGCAAAAGTATTTCAATCTGAGCCTCTGCTGAAAAAGCTTTTTATTTCTCTCTTAATTTAACTTTCAAAAATTAAAGCCTCTTTTGTAGGCTTCCTGTTTCCATACTTCAAAATTAGCATTTATCCTATGATCAAAGAATGTTGTGAGACGTCAGAGAAAACTGAGACAAAGCCAGGTAACAACAGCCAATGGCAAATGAGTATGAAAACATACAGAACTCCTTCCTGGGAGCCAGGAAGGGGATGCACCATTCTTCTCTTCCTTCCCCTTCAGCAAATACTGTGGGACCTGCAGACAGGAGAGGCTGCTCTGGATAAAGCACCAACGAACCCAGCACCGGCAACGTCCCAGCATCAGTTCAGGCACCCAGGTCTGTGCTCTTGGAGGTAAAATATTCCAGTCTGGATGATGAACTGTGAGGAACCCAGGCAGAATTCTCATATTTCTTACTTCACCATTCAACACTTTGTTTCCCCAATACTATTACTGAAATGAGCGGGTATGAAGCAAATGGAATGGGAAATGAAGTCAAGAAAGGTCTCCTCCCCGTGGCAGCTGAAAGCTGTCCAGAAAACTTCTCTCTATCCCTACACCAAAGGTGCTGCACCACCATGGCCAGAGAGCTCCCTGGGACACCAGGGAGGTCACTGTTATGATGAGACATCTTAAGACAGCCGTGAGAAAAGACACTAAGTGTTAACCAAGCTGAAAAACTAGGAATCCCAAGAGGGAAAATTTGACTGTGTAATTGAAGGCTGTATCCCAACACAAACACACGAAAGGATATGGCCTTGAATCTGTGCAAGCAATGACATTGTTTCCTTCTAATATTTAAATATGAAATCTTGGGGCTTTGGAATGTTGTTTCAATGCTACATATATATATATTATGCTATATATGTGGTGGTGATCATATAATAAAGGACATTTGCACAAAAATTTCCACCAGATCTCTATATTGCTATTAAAGCTTTTCACTCCATTTTCTGAAATCTGCCTGCTCTTTATGTAAATGACTCACAGCTGTGTATCTGCCACACAGTAGTAAATAATTCTAGAAAATATATGTGTGTATTTAAGTTTAGAGAAGCATTGTATAAAAACATTTTAGACAAACATATAATTATTCTATATAATCAAAATCAGTTTTAAAAGTAATTACCTATGTTCCCATAGATTTTCTGGCAGCTATGTATCAAAAGCCAAGTGATCTTAAACCTGATAAATACCAAAATATTATCATTTATTTAATTTGCTATAAGACACATAAGTAGTGACATTAGTCTTAAACAAATCAGGGACACACCATGCTTTAACCTTCATAACACCACAGTAACATCTGATTCTTCAAAACAACTACAGCTGTATGGATTCTGATCAAAGTCAGTAAAATTACACAGGGATTCAAAAGATCTGCCCATACAGATAACTTTAAAAAGAAGCAGAGTCTTCACGCCATCCTACAACTATTTCTTTGATGTGATAGATTCAATATGTTCATAGCCAATCCGGTGCAGAAGTTGCTCTTCCATTAAGGAATCTCAGTAATACCGAGGATGAGATCAGAAGGAAGAGAAAAAGCTTTTGGTTGTGTCACCAATGCAGCGTAAGATGGAAGGCTGCAGTGTGGGAGCAATGTGGCCTTCAGCTGCAGATAACTGCAAATATGCTCTGCAGATCAGAAAGAGGCCTTTCAAGTGTATTTAATTCAACTTGCTTTTAAAGTCACATTTCTTTTCACGGTAGCCCTGCACAATTTTCATGACAGTGATAAGATCTTGGGTCTTTGAAAAAGCATACAATTAGCAATCTTTTCCAAAGGCCCACAAACCCAATCATAATCTGTTTATCTGTTTTGTCTACACAAAGCTTGTATCAAACATGTCCTCAGAATCCTCCACAACTAGTAAAATATGCATCCCTTTCTGCATTCTAGCAGCACATTCAACCAGAACACCTCAAAAGGATTTTTTCCTCTCCTCCTTTCAGGACAATAATCGACATTTCTTTCCAACCAAGTGACCACTGCTTCATTCCTGATCCTCTGTCCTTCAGTGAGAGAATACAGTCTTCATCACATTAGAGCAAAAGACAAGAAAACCTCTGAGATAAACAGTATGCCAGAACAACCCAAACTATTTTATTAAATAAAATCCTAAATTTATTCAGTGCAGGGAACAAAATATGTAAGGAAAAAAAAAATATGTAGAGAATTCTAACAAAAAAAAATTAAAAATATTAGTAGCCTTTTAGATACCAGAAACATTGGTCATACAATGAAATCAAGAATCCTATCTACACCAATTTAATTAAAAGCACTTAAACCTGTATTTTTAGTTAAGTTGGAGCCACAAGGTTGGAATACCTTTAAATGATGTTCTACATTTACAGCAAACTCCAGCAGGAGCTGTTCCAAATTTTATATTAAATCTTTGTATATTTGAGAATGATGAAAGGAAAAAATAGCATTTCTTAACAACTTCTGCTATGGACCTAAGCTTTTATAGGTCCATGTTTTCAAACAACTACTACCCTAATTCTGTTTCATGAACCAATGTATAAGAGGTAGGGTTGCGTGTTTCTGTAAGCATTTGACAAATTATTAATAAGATTAAGATCCATGTCAAAATGTTGTAGTTGGACTACAAAATATTATCAACGTGACCATGTTCAATACTTAAACCAAAGTTAAGGTAGGGAACCACTCTTTCACATAAAATTTTTGGAGGCACTTGAAGGCAAAATGAAGTTAGCATGGCAACTTCTATGGAAGAGGACTGAGCACATGGAGATGGAAAACACAATGGGGACTGTGCTTTTTGTGGGAGATGGTGCAACGTTCCTTAACAGAATAATCCTGCCAGTCCATAACCCTAAGGCAGTTTTCTTTCATAACTCAAAATGGATGTTTTCCCTGGACTTAACAGCAAGTCTCTGGTTTCCAGTCTATTGGCTTAGATGAAACAGATAATTTGCACTTGCTTCTAATCATTCCAGTGTTTGATGAAAAGATTTAAACAGTCACCAATATGTTTCCACTTTGCACTCAGCATCATCATATTTGACTGATTTTAACTTTTTATGTAAAATTCTATATACTTATTGTCATAAGATGCCCTTTATGACATATCTTTTATATTTTTCTCCACATCAGGAGAGCTAAAATCTTAATGCACTTTTCGCATAATTTCATCACTGTCTGGAACCTGGACTGTCAGAACACACCAGTCTCTCATGAGACTTACAGTAACATCAAAACCTGGCACTCATACATCACGGATCCCATCTGCCTCCTCAGTGAATGCCTCAAAACATCATACAGCTCAGGCTGCAAAATTTAATTCCCATAATGTGCTCCAGAAGAATCCTGCTATATCTAGAAGTCAGCCATCCATGATAGCAGAGTTTCAGTGGGTAGATAGCTCTTCAAAAATCTGCTGCTGGAAAACACAATTTGGATTTGAGCTTTGTCTCCAGAAGAGGTCCCTTGCTGTCCCTGCAGCCAGGCAGAGGTGGAATCCCTTCAGCAGAACTCCCCTCCTCTATCCTTCTGTGGTGTACTGGCTGCCACCAAGCACCCAAATCTGGAGCCAGGTTGGGGCGTTCAGATTGGTCTCTTTTGTTAATTTTGAATGCTGAAGGTTACAGTGATACATGAAACTCAAAAATGAAGCATGAGTGGTAATGTCTTCGGCAGGAGAGTGGGTTATGAAATCCCTAACTACTCCTTATTTGATGACTAGATACAGAGAGGTGAATTAGCAGTTTTACACATATGTGCAGAAGAAATTAATGAGTTCATAAAAACCCAAGAAAACCTCTTTCTGTCTTTTCTTCTGGGAGTTCAGGCATCTTTAGTATATTTCTAACACTACTGAACAGAACCTTATAATCATGATGTATGCAAAATAAATAGCAATCCTAACACAGAACTAAATTTAGGTTATTCTTTCTGAAGTTCCCTATATACCAATAAATATTTGATTACTAGAGAGATAAAAGAAGTATCTTGCTTCAATAGTCAAACTGGTTTTGAGTACACCTCAACCTTACCTTCAAGCTAAATAGAAAGCTAATTTGAGCACTTAACAACACATTGGGGACATCTTCTGTATTGAAATAAAAGTCAGAAAAATGTTTTTTAATAAAAAGGCTGAAAACAACATTTACACTATCCCCTTATATTCATCTTCGACCAAAAGGATTTCCTGCTTATTAAAACAAATGGTAACACCAGCTTTAACATAATGGCACACTTCCAGCCTCTGTAATGCACTTGATCAAAAGCTACATGTGCTGCAATGGGAAAAAATGAGCACTTCAGAAATCCTCTTTAAAGATATTTGAAGTTATTTTAATTCCAACATATTCCAGGCTCAATAGCTATATATTCCATGTCTGTAATGTTCCCAGGCACTAAAAATAGAGCCCAAAAATTACATCAAAACACTGAAACGCCTGTTTTTATATGGGTGAGCTAAAACCAACCCTCAGATCCTTCACAAAAGGCAGCTCTGATCCCATGTGCTGCATGTTTCATGTCTTCAAGAGTGCTGAAGCCCAGGAATGCGGTCTGCCAGTCAGTCACGCTCCCCTTGCTCCTACAGAAACCGAGGCCCCCCCTTGCCAGCCATTTCCTCGGTGGGAAGGCGAGCCAAGCCCAAGCAGTGTGGGATGTCTGGGCCTGTCCCAGCAGTTCCTGCTGGGCACACCTGAAGGAGTGGCGGTGCCTCTGTTCACAGCCATGGCCCAGAGATGCGGTGCTGCTCCCACATGGGCAGGCATGCAGAGCACTCGTGTCCTGTCAGGAGAGCTCCACACCTCGCTCTGACTTTCAGGAAAAGTTGTTTTTTCTTGTCAACCTTAGCAACAGGCAATGGAGAATGAACTGATTTAAAGGACATGATTGTACTGGGTGTTTATTCCAAAACATTTCCCAAAGCATGCAATGAAATCTGAATTATAGCAGAATTTTAGGCAGCCCGCCTGTTTCAAGCAGAAGTCCAAGATCAATACAAACAGGGCAAGAACGAGTTCTGACAAAACCTTTCCTTACATGTTTGGTTTATGTCCTAGTATTTCAGATGTAATACCCTAAATCAGCTTAATATTGTAATCCTCAAGTGTAATCCTCAAGTGTAGCAAGTATTTTAGTACTAAAACTTAACTTTTCCTACGCTCTTTAATTCAAGAACATATTTCTATATTTCTAGTACGACTCTGTATAGTGTATGTTCTTTTACAGAGCAGGTTTTGTGATTTTAAATTTGCAGGCCTACACTACAGAGTTGTGAGTTAAACCTGTCTGATATTTTAGAAACATTCCCAGTTAGTAAAAGATCATGTTTGTCTGGCTAATGCAAATTCAGACAATGCCTGCAGTGCTCCAAAAGGTACATCTGCTCTAGCACTTGCTATCACAGTTTAGAAGGAGAGAGTAACACCAATGTCCATGTCACGTTTTCCCATTAATCCTACCTAATCTCTTCTTCTCTGCAATCATCTTCTCTACGTGGCTATATAGTTTCTAACTTCAGCAAATGGTTTTTCTAGGACTTCAAAAATATTTTAGAAGTCTTCTGTAATTTTAAGATGAAAATAAACATTACATTTCTCTATGCTCTAACATCGTATTAGTTGGTCTTACCAGGTATTTCCCAGGTGAAATGGTTATTAGGAGGAAACAAGTGATGAAGTGGGAAGTTGGGACCAGACAGAATTCCCCCTCCTATCTCGCTCCAGTGTGTCTGAGTAATGCAGTGAACAGCATCTCCCCTTCTCTTCCTCAAGACCAGTCTCGTTCAGTCTGCATCAGGAGTGTCCGAGTCTCACTCCTGCTCCTCACCCGGTCCCATCCAGCACAGCCATCACTGAGGACACTGCTCGCCCCTGTGTCCCTGCCTGAGAGCTGAGAAGGGTGGTGGGGCAGCTGAACCTCTCCTGGTTCCTGCTGAAAGCCACCTCTCCTTCCCAGCTGAGACACCTTAGCAAGGGCTGTTTCCCTCTACTGTCCTTGCTTAAATGGAGGCTCACATGGTTTCTGGGCAGGAAGAACCTCTCTCACAAAGATACTTCACAGACAGGAGATGCAGCTATTTGGGGACATCCTCAAGCAGAAGGAAATAAAGGACAGAACAGGCTGTGGGAACCTGACAAGGCCCATGAGGAGGAGAGGCAGCGGCAGGGCCAGCACTTGGCAGGGCAAGAGCTGATACAGTGAGCCCAGAGAGGAGAAAGGTTTTAACCTCACAAGCACCCCAGCAAAATCAATAGTCTCCTGTAGCACACAGCTTCTGTTTCCAAGGCACCAGCTGGAGTGGCCTTCTTCAAACAGAAAAAAAGAAAAATAGTCTGCATCTTATGTGAGGGCACACAAGTGCACGTTAGATATGTGCAAAAGCCTTTTCTTTTCCTAAAGGAAAGAAAAAAACTTCAGAACTTCAAATATAAAACAAAGAGAAACTCAGATTGTGTTTCTGGCTCCGACAGAACAGCCTGATCTTAGGTAGGTTACTTTGCTTCTTAGTGCTTTATGTTAGTTAGTTATATAATGGGAAAAAACAGTACCTCCCCTAACTTCAAAGGTTATTCTGATTACTTTAAAATAGCGTGAAGATGAAAAAGGCAATAATGATAAATAGTAATCCTTAGTTTGCACTTATGCAAAATCCCTCTACAGATCTAAGTACTTGATTTCAGATGAAATACAGACATCGTTTGATGTTCAGCACTTGCAGCACAAGTGCCAGCTCAGGCATCCCCTGCCTCCTACTCCCAGGTGCTGCTCCAGCCCAGCAGTGCCCGACAGCTGTGCTGCACAACCACGGCTGTGCTGAGCTGGGAGCGGGCTGCGGAAGCCAACGGGGAGCCCATGGGATGGGAGGAAGGACCATATCTAAGACAACATCCCTGCCAAAATAAATATACATCAATCAAGTACAAAGGCTGGCATCAAAGCTATCAATTCGTGTTACAGCTGACTTCACTTGTATAACATGTTCTGTCTGCCCTACAGTAACAAACTTGTTTCAAACCAGGAATAAATATTTCAGCACAAATCTGAATAGGTCATGAGGAGACATTTCATAATCCTATGGAAATTCCTTGCAAATTATGTTGGAATCTGCATGATTGCTAGATGAATGTCACTTACATATGCTATGGCTTCTGTAACTCTTCTACTTTAAACATATTTTCCATGTAATAAAAACTTTCTTAAATCAATCCCTGAACTGATCACAGTCCTGAGTATTGGTTTCAGCTGTTTTAATCATGCTGTACAATTAAACTGTAAATCTAAAACTGATACCTTCATAAGACACTTATTTACACAGATTCTGTAGAAATTAGAGTAGAAAAAGGAGCCTTTTAAAAAAATGAATATAAAGAAGTCTTCTGTCAATCTAATTTACTCAAATCCTGACCATACCATGAAATCCTATTAAATGAAAGGCAAAAGCTTCAAGTCCCATTAAGCAAGTAGAAATCTTTTTTTGCAAAACAAAAATCAAAACTAAACTTAAGACAGACTTTTCTGACAGGTGTTCCCACTTTAACACATCACAAAATATATGCAGTCACAGGCAAGGTTTTCAAATGGTTCTTCTGGTTCCCAACTGGTCACCATCAAAGCATTCCTACACTTCACTGAAGACACTTTTAACACATCCTTGTTTGGTCACTCAAAATTTAAGACACCCTCAATCAGTAGTCTAGATTTAGGAACATGCAACTCGATAAGCTTCATCAAAGTGAAAATGTATAACCAGGACAAAAATGAGGATTTATGATTGCAATTCAACTTCATGCTTTCAGCCTTAACTCTGGTTTCATAGTTTGGTTTTTTCCCCCTTGTTTTCCTTGCTTATTCCTTCTAACAACTCAGAGGTAATCACACTAGTTATGCCTCCGAGCAAATATTGTCCTATTATTGTTTTAGACAAGAGTTCTGGTTCCAAGTCTATTATTTAAAAAAGTAAATCCAAGTGAGTTCCATTAGTTACATGATACTTACACAACATACTTTCTATTTTTTCTTTCTAAACTGCCATTTCCTGAAAGGTTCCAACACCTGGAAAGGTCTGTCAGGAGCCCAGCTCACTGCAAAAATATATGAAGTTGTCAAGTACTTGACCACATTTCTACCAAACAATCAAAACATAGCTCCATTACAGGTGTAAGCTGATGGCATTTGCAAGAACGTATTTGCATCTCAGAAAAACCTGCACCTATCTGGTAACTGTTTTCATTCCATAATCATCTAGAAAGAATGGAAAAGCATGCCTTCCAGTTTCATTTCAAGGGCTCTATCATAACAGAGGCTGGCACTGTGCCAATAGCACTTTTGGGAATAAGATATAACCCATTACAATGATTATAAAGACCTTAAGGCATTGGAAGAAATTCATGTCATGCTTCTGGCATCAGATGTGCTAGGCCACTCATCAGGTTTGGCTTAAGCATTATAAATGCCTAAAAAGCGACAATTTCAATTCTTATACAGGTAGAGAAAACGAGAAAAAGCTCTTAATTTACCTGTTTATGTCCACCTACCAACTCATAAACTCACATGTAAATGTGCAGGCATAAAATAAACATGTCCTTGATGAACATTTACGTGACACATGATCTCAACTCATCAAATACTTTGTGCTGTGTTCCCTTATACAACAGGAAACTTCTGTTCCACAGCAATCATGGCACAGTGACTACACAGCCAGAGTCTTCTTAGATGTTGGACTGTGCTCACTCCCTGCTCTGAGTAGACTACTACAGATAATTTCACATACCAGCTCTGTGTAGGAACAAGCTCATCAAAGTTGGGAGAACCTGTTCAGACTGATATCTTTAGTGCCTTATTTCACTTGTCTGTTCTGTAGCATCTAGTGAAATCAAGGATTCTCAATTCATTAATTTTCCTCCCATTAGC
The DNA here is from genome assembly GCF_001522545.3 of Parus major. Taxonomy (NCBI): domain Eukaryota; kingdom Metazoa; phylum Chordata; class Aves; order Passeriformes; family Paridae; genus Parus; species Parus major. The sequence continues at coordinate 11,413,655 of NC_031776.1, read as the reverse complement.
AATTTTTAATTATTATTGTCTTCAGCACAGGTATCTAACACTCCAAGACTATTACGGAAAAAAAAAAAAGTAATGTTAGTGCAGCTGAGCTACACACTGAAACCTCAAATTAGTTTCAAACCTCTTCCTTGATGCATTCCCTCCCACTGCTCCTGCTCACTATTCTCTTAGTGCCAGACAGAAGTCTCCCATTTAACACTCCAAAGCTGGGCAAGAACAGCCTGCACCTCCCTTGGCTGTGTCTCCCTGTGCCAGCCAGAGCAGTGCTGGCAGGGCCTGGGGACAGCACCCCCAGAGCGCCTGGCACAGCACTCAGAGATGTGTAATGCTGCTGGGCTGCAGTCTGCACTTATTTCACCCACACACAGTTTTAGCTTGCTCCAGAGATGCTATGAATGGCTCTGCAGCTGGGAGTGTCTCAGTGCTCTGCTCACCCAAACCCACAGTGGGGGCACGGCCCAGCCTCGCTGCAGGTAACAAGGGCAGGATCCGTCTGCTCACAAAGGCAGAGAAGCTCATCTTCAGACTAATTAAAAAAAAACTTCTCAAAAAGACAGTTAAAACATTTTCCAAATGTTCATCTGTCACTGATTTCTCTGGCTTTTCATGCCTTAATTGCAATACGTTTTCAGCAAGTTCTCTCTGCTTTCCCATAGCACCGTGGAACAACAGTGTCTGGACCTGCATCCAAAGGAAGAACACTGCTCAGTGCAATTCACTGCGGCTCAGCATCATCCATTTTGCCTTAGTCACTGCAATTATATCCTCAGAGAAAAATGAAATGGAAAAAAACAGAACCACAGTTCAAATACAACCAATTTGTATTTGCTGCAGTTTGAGTACCTATCCTGTCAGGAGTTCATTTTGGTGTGAATGTGGGTATTTTCTCCATGCTTGGGGGTTATTTTGTCTGGTTTCTCTATTGGGGAGGAGGGGGTGGATTCGGGTTTTGCTTCTTTTTGAAGTTTTTATGTGTGTATTATTTTGGTTTTAGTTTTTTTAAAGAGTAAAACCCCACAGGTCAAAGGAATACATACATAAAAACTGTGCTTCTGTTTTATAACACTAGTACTAATTTATTGGGGTTTAAAGTTCTATTTCTACATGCTTTTAGAGCAGGTTAATGCTTTAATAGGAGAAACAGAACTACAACCAAGCAAAATGATCACAGTGTATTCCTTCAGACAGACACACCCAATTTGTGAACAAATCAATAGACAAGGCACTGAACCACAATTCAAAGATAAAAAGAAATAAGATAAAATAAAAAAAATATTTGGCACAGGGGGAAAAAAAATCACTTTCACTGCTACAGCTCCAACACTTGTATTTCCCCTTCTAGCATTAAGCAAGTTTTCCTATTTTCACACAGGATGCAAGGATACCTTACACCCGTGCTCAAACTATATATAGTTTTAAGTCAATATCAATGTCTGAAACAAGGAATTTTTTGCTAGTCTCAGAAAATACTTACTCAGAAAGGCCTGCATGCGGATTCTAAATGAGCCTCATGCCACCAGTCTGAGAGAAGGCAAAAATCCAAGCCAAAGTCAAAAGCTGCATAATATCATTCACAGGTAGTCCAGAAACTTATGGGAAATAATAATGCAAAGAAACATATACACAGTATTTTTTAGGCTCAATCTTTCAAATAAATGCATAAAACTGTAGTGATTAAACATTTGAGTCCACCTCACTGGAATCTTCAAAGGAATTTAAAAGAACTGGATCACAAACTCCTATCTCACTGCAGCTTGATATCAATGTCTTAGAAAAGAAGTCTTCTCTCACATCTCTAAGAAAATTACAAATCTGTCTTTCTATTTCAAAATAAGAGAAAAAAGCTAAAGCACAATTAAAAAAAAAAAAAAAAGGCTAAGTTGATAGAAAACCTTCACACTTCCATCTTTCAGTACATTCCTTGCCCTTAAAGATTGAATTGCTAACTTCTCCCCCCCAGGACATATCTATACAGCAAATGTTTTTCCACTAATTTATTCTGCATGGAAATATACTACACAAATAAACTGAAACAGGGTGAAACTCAGTAAGTCATATTTTAAGGCTAATTAATATACTGATTTCTTTCAAATTAAGAAAAATGTTACAGAATAAAACATCTCAGTATCCCAAAAACAAAACAAACCAAGACTTCTGAGAAAGAAATGTTTGGACTATATAAATAAATCTGATGTTCAGTTTTTCAAAGATCAATATCTATTCTGATATTGAAAATATGGATACTAAAAAACAACAACAAAAATCTGCAGACCTCTAACAGCTAACATGAAAAATCAGATCTCCTACCACAAAATTCAGTCCTAATGAGAATTGCAATAAGGGAAAAAAGGTCTCTGTCACACACAAAAATAGACACAACACTTGGTGTACCAACTCTAATGCTCATGTATTAGTGTCCATAGCAACACCTCACCATTTATTTTATTTATTAAATACAAACCAGCAAAAATAATAATAGTGAATAGTATGCATCAATTATAGCTAATTCAATATACTAAGGAAGGAAGGAACATTTCCAAAGCTATCACAGAAAGAGAACAAAACTGCAGCATGACTAAGAAGACTAACACCACAAAATACCGAGATAAAAAGACACGAAGAAATATTCAGTATGGGTATACACACCTAGTTATGGACTGAGGAACTCTATTCTTCATAACTTCATTTAGGTCTCCTTATAACTTTCTCAGGAACTCATCACATCCCAGTCTGACCTATTAGCCACTGTAAGCTTTCTTCATCATACAATCAACTCAAATGTAAACAGACTTTTGGTATCAACTTGAATCCCTGTTTAAGTACAATTATATTCACAGGAATCTTCACCAAGATTTTAGTGAATACACTGCCATCATCTTCCACTTGGACTGCAACAATAGCAGTCATTCCATCTTGAAAATTACAGATTTGGAAATACCTCCAGTTGGTGTATAATCAGGGCTAACATGACCAGGAGCACACTGATGCGGTGCTTCCTGGGTTGGACTGGCTCCCCTGGACGCTCTATGAACTCTGTTTTTCAAGCACGTGTGTTCTGTTAGCAAGAAAGCCAAAAGATCACTTCAGGCAACTTCAAAACAACCATGACACTTCAGTTCTTCAGAAATAATGGAGATATCTATAGCCAGGATGACATATGTCAGGAGCTAGATGGCCAGTTACAAAACTTCACATTCAGAATTCCAGAGTTAGTCACGAGTTCACAATCCAAACACTTGAGGCACTTAGCTGAATTTTCCAGTCACTCTTTTAATAAGAAGGACATGAGCCTTTCCTTGTAAGGAAAACTAATTTAAAACACTGATCCCCAATATGAATCCACATGCAAAGATTTTGTCTAATATGATGAAAGGATGTAGGGAAAGAGACAATCCATAGCTTCTATCAAGTATAGCTGCTAACCTTTTTTATACTCCTGACAAAAGATGGTCCACCAGCACAGTTGTGAAAGCAATGAAATCACACACAGAAGAGTCACTTAGTGCATACATACAAAGATAAGCACACGTAGTCTCAAGTTCAGGCTTTGGCTGCAGCACCTGCAAGCCAGATTCAAGCACGGTGCTGCCTGCAGCCTCTGCTCCCTGATTTGGGGGCAATGCTGCCATCTCCACTCACAGCCTGCTCTGCACTAGCCTCTGCTCTACAGGAGCCACCTGGCAGCTAACCTACATAATTCCAGCTCGTTTGACTAAAAGTAATTCAAGTGTTCTTATAAACAACATCACACCCTTAAAAACCAAATTCTTTATTTACCTAGAGCTCCTAGGATTGTGCCTGACTGAAAGGTCATTAGCATTCTACCTCCAGACAGCACCCCCTCTGAAGAGACACTGAATGCTGTATCGTAAGGAACAGAGCCAGAAATCACTATTAAGTGGTATATTGGATTTTCTGGACCACATTAGTTTTCAGACAAAGAAAAAAATTATCAGAAACAACTCAACAAGGAAATGTAATTAATGACCAACTTTGAAGGGCCAACATATTTTAAGTGTCTGTCTGGACTTTCAGTCTCCTCTGAGGCACTGTGCTGAGCTATAGCTGCAGCTCACGTAAGACTGCAAAGACGCTGGGCTAACAGGCTATTCTAAGAGTAAGTCAAATACCAAGAACCTAAAGTTTTCTTTTTAAATTGTATCCATCTCAAAACCATGACAGAGAATCAGATTTCTGTCAGCAAACTAGCACACAGGACAGAAACAAGTGAGGCTTACTGAAAATGTCTAATTAAGAAGCAAAAAAAAAAAAGACATGAAAGGTTTTCTATGATGTAAACACTGTTCTACACAGATGAGTCTAATAGCACCAAACAGCAAATAATCCAGTATTTATAAGTGATCTTCTGTTTTGCACTTGACAGCTCCAGTCCCAAGTCTGCCTCTTACTATGCCAGTAGTCTGAGGACAAAGACTATTACTGTGCTGGGCACAGGGTAGGAATTTATTAGTAGTAGCTGGCAACACCTAGCAGTGCTTTATAACCAAACTTCACAGAGCTCTTGCTTTTTAATCTTAACTCCATTCACTGCAAAATTGTTCAAGAAAACCAGAGCAGAGCCATGCTAAAAATCCTGAGGAATGCTCTGTGGGTAACAGGGCAGGACAAAGTGGGTTACAGGAAACAGCACTCACAGCAAGCCCAGCAGCTCCAGGCTGCCAAGGGAGATACAGCTGCAGTATTTTGAAGCTAATGCCCTCTGTCAGGAGCTGGAGCCGCCGAGCAGCCTGTGCACAGCCATTTCTGCCATTCCAGCTCACTGCAAGGAGCCTCTAGCATGACAAGACAAGGGAAAGCAGGAGATCAACACAGCCAACGTGAAAATAAACATTTGAAAAAGCACAGGGACATAGACAAGCAGAACATCCACAAAACATAAACAGTGTTTCCATTTTGCTTGGCAACGACTTCAATGTACAGTATCTTGGCTAATTCAGTCAGTATACTTTGTTGAGCAGAGTTACCTAAACAAAATTCACAAGCCTTTAAAGGAGAAATGCTTCCACAGAGCTGTAGTCTAAAATCCCACTGAAATGCTCAAGTCTACCCAGTCTTAAAATATTTGAAGAATAGTCACTGAAGACTATCACCATCAGAAAGCCTGTTGATCTATAACGTCACCCAGAAGTGCACTGGTACGTCAATCTGCCATCCAAAGAGCTCCTACCTATTTCTCAAGTGATTTACATTAAGTAGCAGTGTAGGGTTTGTTTAGAAAAATGATGATATTGCATATATGTATTACACTGCATATTGCAGAATGTGAATAAAGACATAAAAAGTATAGCACCCTTGTCTCTTCTCCACTTTGCCTTGAGGCAAAACAATTCCTTATATGCAACCTCTATTGTTTAAATAAAGTCCAGCTTCCCACTAATGCATTCTGAGAGAGTATCATTCTTAGGAGCCTTATCTACTTTTACGCTGTGTCTACAAGGTGCTCACAATAAAGCCCCAATGCACACTGTCACAAAAGGTATCAGCTAATGATGACACTGAATGTATTATAAAACAACATAAAGGTCTGACAGTAGTCAGCATTCCCACCAAATGGAAACAGCATCTTTACTATATTTATATTACCCAAAGATATTTGCAGATCTTTAAACTCTTAGAAGTGCATAAAACATAAGCAAGGAATTTCCAGCTGAGATGCAAATTAGTGCCTCAGGAACTGCACATGATACAAGACTGTGAATCACTTTTTTACAGATACTGGTTAACTTAAAATGCACATTTTCACTAATACTGAAGGTGGCAAAACCAGTGATTACATTACAAAAAACCTGTATTTCCTTTCTTAATTGTAGATCTTAAATGTGAATAAAATAGTCACTGTGGAGTACTAGAAACAAGCAGGCTACTTCAAGGATGATAAAGATGCAGATCAGACAATTGTATCAAACAAATAAGCTGAAAGTTATGCTCACAGGTACTTGAGGAACTGAAATCTCTAAGGACTCAAGAAAAATAGATGTAGCCTCTGAAACACAGCACAAATATAGCTCTAGCACATCACAAACACACGATATTGCAGCATCACAGTACAGAAAAAAATCCCACCTTGCATCCAGAAAAAGCCCTTTTTAGATTCCTGAACATTTTTAAGAGAACTTTGCAAAGATCCTTGCTCTTGGTCCTCCAGGTCGCTACTAATTCCTTCAGTTACCTTTCCTATCAAGTGTGCTCCAACAGGAGTGTGACAAAGCAATAAGGAATGTACTCGTAAAAGGGAAAAAAAAAAAGAGGGTTTGAGTTATTGGTTCTTTTGTAAAAATAATATTTGAAATGTTTCTGCTTTTTCAAACAAACATGTTTGCTCTTTTAACATGGTTTTCAGCATTTTGTGGGTTTGGTGCATAGCAGAAATTTAAAAACATTTCCAAAACATTTAAATGTCAGTGCAAGTAAAACACTTCAATTTCATCTTCCTGATTAAATGTTTCTGTAGCAGAAAAAAGTTTACACATAGAGTTTTCTGCCTAAGGAGGTTTTGCCTTCACAGCTAACATTTCATATGCAAGACTCCAATTTCACATCAAAGCTTTACTTTTAAATTCAGTAAAGATTCAAATTTAATCTCAGGAGACTATGATGTCTTAGAAGTTGAAACAGTAAGTGCTGCTACCAACAATCTTTAAGAGACTCTGCTTTTGACAGATTCAGTTTTAATGGGAAACTGAAGTTACTCGACAAGCATTACCAGTTATCTTAAGAGACTTGCAAAACATTCCACTGCTTCTACAGAAGTTAAGGCTTTCAATTGGATTTCGAAATAACCTTCTATTGCAATTGCTTCAATAACTTTCACTTCTATTCTTTCTCCCCTGCACTAATCCACAAGACCATCACTTTTCCCTCAGTTGCAAGGGCACAAGATATAGTCTTAATTAGCCCACATTTCCAAAATCTTATCACTAAGCACTTGTAGCAATGTGTACCCCGTGTCACAGCCCCCTTTGCAGTTAATTAACTTACTGTGACCAAATAAACAGCAAAAAAAGCCACACTAAGCACTAAATTTTAGACAGAAAGGCAAGTGAAGGTTCAGGAAAATACAGCTTTCTCAACAGCTGGCTAAAAGTCCAAATATTTGATAATGAAGCCAGCATATTAAAGAATTCTTTTTAAAAAAGCCCTACATTAATTTTCCCCCTCTATCAGCTGCTCCACATACAATCTCCATGAAAAAATCTCCTTGCACATTAACCAGTATCTCCTTCAGCAGCTCAGCATCTTCATTTTCTACAGAGCCCTAAAGCAACTTCCTCAGAGGCACAGTACCATCCTCTTGCATCAAATGCTTAGCTGTCTCAAAGTAAACTTCTTTTTTTAGGAGATCTTAAGGCCCTTAATCACTGTCTTAATATCTCCTCCCCTGCCTTATACAACAGTGAAGGTACATTAACAACACACAATGCCTTGTCCCCTCACTGAAGGAAGAGGTGTCTGACTCCAAATCATTTCCAGGGTACAAGTTTCAATCCTAAATCAGTGTAGATCACTTCCACCTTCATCTTTTAAAACCTTTTTGCCACCTTGCAAAGGTTTGCGATTTCCTCTTTATATCTAAATCACCTGAAATCAAAAAGAAAAATACACATGAAGGAAAGAGCTTATTTACAGAGTGTTTTTTTAGATTAGGCAGAACAGAAATCAAAGACCAGCTTAAACATCGCTACAAAATTAGCTGATCAGGTGCTGCAACCCAGCTGAAGCCAATGTATTTCAGTTATAAATTAATATCAGATGCTGTTCTCCAGAAAAAGCCATTCAAGACAACTGAGAGCGAGCAGGGCCACAGCTTTCCAAAAAAAGCCTGACATGATCTAATTCCTCCTCAGTGGGAGTTAGATTGGGCCATGTGCCCACAGCTACGTGAGTCTAACTGCTGCCTCTCACAAACAATAGTTAAATGAAAACTGTCTCATTACTATCATAATTAACCAGTCCCAGGCACATACATTAGTAATTACTTATTTTTTTTTTAATGGTAGCTTTTGTCAAAGTTTCCACACAATTCCATGAGCACTTCAAGACAGACTTTTACATACCTATTTTATATAGGTAGCAAGAAGGCTGGCAAAGAGAGGCAGGAATGTTACACTGGAAAGATAGCCCGTCATCAGTGTTTCAGAGTGAGAAATAATTCCCTTGACTGTGTGAGGTGGTCTCTTTCTATCCACAACTCAGTGCTCTTATTCAACAGAGGTTCCCTACATCCTCTAAAAAGTGCAGCCACAATTTGATGTTATGAGATGAAAACCCTATGTAATTTTCAACTGCATGTATCAGTAACTGCTCAACTGTTGCTGCCAGGAGTTTTTTCTACATATCACACAAATACACCACCTGCCATGGAAAAATACATTCTTCACACTCATTTGCTGCTATATTAATTTATTTGCAGCACCAGGAAGCAGCCTTGAGGGGAAAAAAAATTAAAAATTGCTCTTTCATCTTGATGTTATTTTAACATGAATGTTTCATTACAGCAATATATCTGTGACCAACAAGGGAGATCATTTAAGTCTTTAGCTACTTAATTTCTATTTAACTAGCTATTATGAATGATTGAGGAACTACTGAATTTGTCTTCAAAACAGTGTCAGAATTTAGGAAGCATTCTGTACTCATAACTGGCAGATATTTAGCAAGTCTGACTAAATATATGACAAAGCTAACAAAGTGAACACATCTCAAAACACTGACTCAGGAAGCCACAGTTGGCACTTTTTAGATAGGGTTACGTGGTATATGAATATACTGGCTGAAGCTGAGATGGAATATTTTTGGTCAATTTTTTGTGAAAATAAGAAATGGAAAAATGGTGAATCTCTCCATGAGTGATTTATCACAGAAGAAGAAAGTATATCTCCCCCAAAAGTGTGAGTTAAAGATAGAGGATGAGTGGTTGTTTCTGAAACTCTGCATTTGAGTAGCTCCGAACTCCACAGGCACATCCTGAAATCAGAAATAAACACCATTTTCCAACCACTACTTCTCCTGGCAATAGGAAACAGCTATCTTAATCTCTGCCTTTTTAATACCTCCCAAGACTGTGGGTTCTAGACTATCACCCATCCTACAGCATTTGCAAAATTCTACCTGGAGGGATTAGCAACCAACAGCTACTCAAATCTGCCTGATTTATCTTTAAGATAGAAGAGATGAATATTATGACTACTCAGATGTATGATTGTTTCAAATTACCAGCTGCACATTAACAAGCAATAAGGATTAAATTTCAGGCTTCAAGAACCTGCTTGTCCTCAATGTTATTTTTCATTTTCATAAAAATTTTGCTACAAGACAGGTTGGTCTACATGTATTTACACCCTAATCAAACATGAACTTAAAAAAAGAAAAAGCAAGCTGTTCTGTTCTACACAGATACAGTTGCGAGATAAATATTTTGACATCCTAAAAACAACATTGACATTATCTTAAATATTACACTTAATTTTTCTAATTGCTATATGTTATGACAATGATAATTTGATATATCTAACATGTGCTTAGATCTTAATTTTGTCTTCTTGAATCATTTATAGTCTAGCTGTATCTTTCAACACACTGCTGTTAAGCATCATAGAAAAATTGTAGCTAAAAGATTTAAAGTTGAAGTAATTTTTATAATTCTCCACTATTTTTCTGGATGGATTTAGTTCAAGGGCCTAACAGTATTCTGCTGTTTCCACAGATATTTCATATAGCTGTAAGAGACCATCTTTAAAAGAACAACTGCCATTTTCCTTAAAAATTAAGCTTTAAATTGATTAGGGTCATCAGCAAGGTGTTCAGACTCCATTACTTTTAAACTACAGCTGAATTTCTACTTGTCATTCCAGGAACTTTTTATTCTGTGTGATTTTACTCAAAATGAGAAGAAAAACATTTACGAATACTTAGTTAACTGTTGGCTGAATTAATCAGGCTTCACATACTTGTACACCAGTCACCTCCACTTCAAAATTTCCAGGATCGTAAGTATGGTTCTAGGAGGTCTCATACCTTACTGTGGGCCATTCAAGAACTGTTTATCAAAAATATAGATGAAAACTAGCGCTGTTATGGTTCACTGGCTATAGTGAAATAATCTTCTGCAGAAGATTTCCCATGTGACTGTGACCTGTTCAATTGAATAATCTAAAAGGTATGGTAACACAGATTGCCACAGCCTGTGCAGCTAACCTTGCTAATGTCCTTACAGCATTCTGTCAACTCTAACAGAAAGGCTGGAAGAGTGCCCAAGAAAGGTATCCAGTAGCTAATACAAACCTTCCCAACAACTCTATAAAAACTCAAACCTTGCCAAAGCCGAGAATTTTGTACTTAATGTGCCAAAATATAATCTTACAGCACCAGAATGGGTTCTGGAAGGAGCTGACAAACCGTGAACACTCCACCACTGGAAATGGGGGTCAGTAACATCACAGTGGTCTCTGTGTTGTAGCCTTCCTCCTTTTTCACCCCTCCAGCTCTCTCAAGTATCCTGTACCTCCACACAGTGCTAGCAGAGTGCTGGATATGAACAGCCAGGAGCAGTCCCCATCTCTGTCGGATGCAGCAATGGTAGAGCTTTACAAATAAAACACAAAGTGGCAAATGAGGCCAATCCTTGCTGCTGGAATGGCCCATCTCCATCTCTTAACCCAGTCAAAGCAGACAGACAACTGTGCTCTGAAGCAACCTACTTTGCTTGTGCTTATGCCTAAAGCCAAATTTGCCTATTATGAAAATGGAAGGTGACACAATAACACAAAACAGTTTGGAGTCAGTAGATATATATGCTGCAGCACTCAATTACAGCTGGGTGAATTAAGGACTGTTTTACAGATTAATTCCCTCCCCCACCTGTGGAGGAAGCCCAGTCCTCTGGCAGATCCCTGGAGATCTGCCCCCTAAGATAAGACAAAGCTGCCTCCCAGACCCAGCCGCAACACCCACCCACTTTGCAAGTTAAGATAGATCTTCCGCTATCAAAAATTCCATTTAAAACTATTTGAAGATCTTATCACTCAACAACTGAATTAATTCAGCTTGTAATTTTTATCCTTTGAGAAGAACAAGCACAAACCATTTTGTAAGAACCTGGTCTTCCTGTTTTGGGGGGGACAGAAAGGGACAAGGAATTACCCTTACACCTGGTTTTCCTCCTGTCTAATTTTCCTGCACAACACTAACTCCAGTCACATTTGGGAAGCCAAATCTGATGACTTTTACCAAAGTCAAGCAGAGTCTGTTCTGCACTGCACAGTGACACTGATTCCAAATGGTGATTGTTCACTGGTTCTACAAACACTACTGTCAACCAAAAGTCAGCATGTTCTACCAACTTTCTTTACCCATTCATACTGTGCACACTTTCCGAGTTAAAGACTGCTGGTTTTTAATGTCAAGCCCTCATTTTGATCCAACTTCCTTACAAATATTAGGCCTTACAGCCATTTTTGAAAGCAGCAGTGATCAGGATCTACACACTGAAGTTAATTTCAATACTATCATTCTTAAACACAAACTTCTTTTTGCATTCCACAGCCGTAAATGCTATCCAATTATACACCTTCATTTCACAAAATACTTTCTACTGATAAAGAACTCTTGACATGCAGAACAGTTATGCCTGCATTTACATACCTAACTTTATTCAACTTCCCTTTCACAATTCCTATTTAGAAAAGGCTATCCAAATGTTTAGATTAGGCCACTAACTCAACTTCTTTACGGGTTCTTAACTTTTGGAACAATATAAGAGTGCAGCTGTTAGTTATGATCTTGCTTCTGTCATACCAGGTTAAGGGGTCTGATCCCTTGATTTGGTCTGTATGTTAGGCTGATTTTATAATAAACAACTGAACAGAAAATGACTCAAACTAGTATTCTTTGAACTTTATGTCAATGTTAGCCCTTACCAGAGATATGCAAAAGAAAGAAGTCAGATTTCAGAGGCTGTTGGAGAGAACTTCAGCAGTCTGATACAAGACTGGTTCTACCACTCAAAACTACCTGTGATTCATGACTGCCCAGACAGGCCAAACTTTCCAAAGGTACTGTAGCTTTAATGAAACCACTGGCCTGTTCTCAACAGAAGTCATGAATCTTCTGCATACCTCCACAGGCTTATGAAGCTGGGCATCCAAATACCAAAACACAAAGATTAGAGACCATTATGAAAAATATAAGCTGCATTCATAAGTTGCCTACACAAACAATCCTCTTGTGTAAGCATTTAGCTCACTCTTTGTGGAGCAATATGGAATATGAGACTAACAAACTACCTAAGGGAAAGCTCTGCTCTGTTTGCCATCTCTGTGACACAGAAAGGTCACAGGTTTCACATTTAACAGTACCACAAAAGAAGGCTCTTTCCCTAAAATCTTTATACCATGAAATGACAGACACAAACATCTGACTTACTGTAAGGTGTTGTATCAGTAGGGTCAGGAGGAGGGAAGTTTTCTGTGAAGTTGACATTACACAAGTCTGTACTACAGCAGCAGAAGCGGTATGTTCCATTCTGAATCAAGGAAGGGGTGGTCGTAACTATACACTCTTCAAAGTGACACTCCTGTGGGTCTCCTATATGAGACCAGCAACCTGTAAAAAGCAGCAATTGACAGATTTTATTTTTTTTTTAATTAAGCATAAAATTAGTTCTACTGACTGGATAAACACACCTACATAAATCCATACATTACCTAATTAAACATTACAGAGTGGGGTGAAAACAGTTAACATAACTTGCTTGTCTGACTTTACTACCACCTTTTAAACCAAAACCTGAAGAATTTCTTTTAGAACTCCCCATAGCCAAGGAGAAGAAAATGTGGGCAGGGATGAAGGCCAACATCAGAAGTGTCTAGCTATTGCCTAAATATGATAAAACCTGAATTCCTGAGCCTTCTAAGCAGAAGTATGCCATTCCTCATTGCTCTGATACCACAGACCATATCACCACTCTCTGGTCCACAGTGTAAATTAATTGTGACTTACTCCCTTCCTTAGGCCACAGGACTGCATCTACAGCTTGGTGCTTCTTACGTAAGTTTCAAAATTCTGCCCTTCCTCATTGTCAGCATCACTGGACTTTTCTACAGGATCACAACTTATTGCCTGATTAATACCAGGTCCTTTGTCCCTGCAGCAACTGTTTGTTCCCAAGTATGGTCAACAGCAGTTAAATGTCATTTATCCACAAATACCTGGAAGGGAAAGAGGCAGCAGTGGGGCAGAGGTGAGCAGTCAGGCTGCTCCCTTCAGCAGATTGCAATATCAAACAGCAATCGTGGACTACAGCTCCACAGGCTATTTGTAAATACCAGCTGCATTGTCATTCAGCCTTATACTACATTAACTTGCATCCAAGTAAAAAAGAGCAGAGTCCCTGAGAATGGTCATCAAAACATGCCTCCAGAAACTGCAAAGCCCTTCACCCCTCCTATCTTCATCCTCCCCACAGAACAGCACTGAATTACAGTACTGATATGTGAACTATAGCTGCAATTTCCTTTGTAAACAAACATCTAATCAATATGAGTATACACTTTTTACTTAATAAGACACTTACTATTAAATTTATCGATACATACACTGAAATTCAAGAAAGCCATCTTCCTCTGGACCTTGTAAGTAACAAGAAATTTGAAATTTTTTTTTCAGCTGTGCATTGATGTCTTTTAGAAGTCATTCATTTCAAACAAACTTTCTGTTCACATTTAAAAATATAAAATGGGAAGTTTAAAACTATGCATTTGTACAATGTGCAAGAAGTCTAGTTTTGCAGTTGTGCAGCTTTGTATCAGCTGGCTAGATCACAAAGAAATGAAGTAAATAAGAAAACTACTGCACTAAAACTGAACTGTTACATACCTTGTTTTACAAGATGTATGTCTCCTTCTCGTGTTTTTTCCCAAAGTCCATAGCAGGTACTACCTTTCATGCACAAAATTGTGCCATTCTCCTGGGAGATTCGGCTCTCACTGATTCCATGGTCCTGCTGATAAGGGTCTTTAAATGCACACAGCCGCTCCTCACTCTGTGTAGCTTTAGCCAAAAAAAAAAAAAAATATTTTTGATTCTGTGCATGAAATATTAACTTTAATAAAAAGATGATTAAGGTCTTCTGAAAAGATACATTCAAAAAAAGCTAGATGTGTAACTACAAGGCACTTAGATACTACTCAGAAGTACAGCTCAGCAAACATCCAATCACAGTAAGAATTTGTACTACATATTTCAACAACTAGATTTCATCCAGTTCTTTAACTCCCATCAAAGCACTGGCAGCAAAAAGATGGAAGATGAAGTAGATTGGTCTTTTGGGAAAAACAGATTTTGAACTTAAAGTAAAATTACAGCATATGTAATTGTAAATTATTAAAGGTTCTGTATAAAATATCTCCTCACGCATGGTTTATTTCTTTGATCATTCTTCAGCAGTGGCCCCAAAGAAGCCATGTTTCAGCAAGGCAGACTTACTGCAAAAACACTGCTTCATGTGTCACCAGCACGGGATATGGGGTATGAAAAAAACAAGAGACTGGGATACATGCATCTCACTTTTAAGGTTATTACTATTCATTAGGAGTCAAAAATTTGTAATTATTTTATGCTGAGGCAACCATAAATTGCTGCTCTATTCAGGCCAGCATTCTCTCAGTTTTTCCCAGTTTACTCTGTGGCAGCAGCAACTAAAATAGCACAACTTAGATGATTTTTCTACTGGCCTGATAGAGCGTGTGTGATCAGTTGAGCTGCGTGTCAGCTCAGTGGCAGTAAAACTCTCAGCTGAGGAGACAGGAACTTCTTAAACCACTGTAATCCAATCACTTGCAGCCCCACATGCTCCAAGAACCTGGCTGGCAGTCCATGCAGCTCACCCACCTCTCTGAACTCTGGTCAGTGCACTATTAACACTTAACTTCTGTAAGTTCTGCAGTGATAAATACATTTACTATGAAGCAGTGACTTACTGGATATTCAGAAAGTCAGTCGCCTAAATTTCATACCCAAATTTTTTTTTTTTAAATCTCTCTGAGCAGAGCTAGTCAAGTTACTGAGTACAAAAAGGTCACACATTAACAGCCAGCACATGCTGCCTCCAGCAGAACTTGCCAGTTGCGCGCTGCAGTTTTATTCTCAGAACAGCTGAGTATGCCAGGCGTGAAGCATCTGTCCTGCATTCTCTGCTCCGTGACATGGGACTGGCCAAGAAACAATGTATGAAAAGGACAGGACCCCACTGCTGTAAGGGAACTGGATCTCACCAACTTTTTGAAAATTTAAAGAAGAAAAAACTATCACAGAACTACAATTTTCAAGACATAATGGGACCAAAGTATACAGCCTTGTGAAATAGGACATATCTACAGAGGGACAGTAGGAAGGTTTTAAAACCTGTTGCATATGATAGCTGAGTGGGGCTAAGGCCATCCAAGATCTGGCTGTTTACAAAATGCTCAAACTGCTGCAAGATAAGCCCTTTCATAATTTGCCTTTGTGAAAAATTAATTTAAAAGAACAGAATTTATGAAACTGCCACACAAATCTGGTTTCCTTATTTAAAAATAAAAGTAATTCTAGGAAAGTCTACTTTAATAATACCTCAATATGTTAAAAAAAAAAATAAATCTTTGAACCCATGAACTAAGAGAAGAAGAAAAAAGACCAAAACAAACCAAAACCTTTTGAGTTTGCCTTGGACTCGGAAAACAAATAATGACATGTATCATGTCTGTGCTCCACCAACTGAGACAACTTTAATTGCTTCCTTTTGAGGTCTCTTAATCTTTCTATAAAACTCCTAGGATCAAGGTTGAGAGCTAAGAATATGAGAAGATACTCAAAAAAAGAGAAGTTATTAAGAGTCATGCTAGATGCTGTCCAACCATACGTATACTACAGAAAGTAAAAGTAACTACCAAAGGCTTTTCAGATTTAAAATTTATAAGAATACCTGTGGAGGGAAGGATGGGGCAAGCATGAGAAAATACAACATACAGCTAGCAACCTGAGTGTCCATCAATTCTCTTGCAAAGTAATAAAAATACGAGTTAACTTGACACAATTTAATGTCAGATTATCTCAGTGGGAAACTTTTCCAACAAAAAATAAAGGTTACTCATCCAACAACTAGCGTTTTCATGCTGATCACTGCACATTCCTGCTTCAATTACAACTTGGAGAAGCACAGCCCCTGTGGGAGCAGTACCCACTGCAATACTCTGCTGACCCCTGCCCCTTCCCCCATGGCACAGAACATCTGGAGAACAGGGGACATGGAACAAAAGCTACTTTATGTTTCTCTATGGCCTCTGTATGTTCATTGTTGAAGTTGTAATGCCGAAGAAAATTGGGTAGGGCATTCAGATGTACAGAAACCGTCTTGCAGAACAACAGAATAGATGAGCTGCTTCAGTTACTGCTCATGATTTCAGTACATTCCTGCTCTGGGATTTCTTTCTTCCAGGCAGTGGGAACTAGTCAGATTTAAAAACTTCTAGTACTGGAATACTGCTAGGTCAGGTCTTGAAAGCAGCCTCTAGCCTAGGTGAGTATGCTTGTATGCCTTAAACTTTGCCCAAAAGAAGTACTACAAAATACTACTACAAAAACCACACCAAAGTGCCAGAGTGCCTCTTTATAAAGTTGACCTATTTCAACAGAAATCTTACTCTTCAAAGTAAAATACTGTTGCTCATTTGGATTTCCAAATGGATGATGTTTGTCAGTTTTCAGTCATCATGGAAGCCAACAGGTATGCAGGGTGCATTCAGAGTGGAAACACATCCCCTGTCCTGTGGGAGCCGAGTCCCTGCAATGTTTGAGGGCAGCCACTCACACTCTTTATAGCAGCTTAGCTAGAAACAATTCCAAAGCTGCTTTTCCATCCTTGGAGATATTCAAAAACTGTCTACATATGGTGCCAGGCAGCTGGCTCCAGGTGACCCTGTCTCAGCAACAAGTTGGATGAGATGACCTTCAGAGGTCCCTCTCAACCTCAGCCATTCTGCAATTCTTGCATGTCTCCAAGTATCCAATGTGCAGCAAACAAGACACAAAAATTATTTCTCAGCTGGGCTACTTTGCTCTTTTTTGTCTCCAAGGCAAGCAAGATGGTAAGGCAAGACTAGAACTACTGGATTCTCTTGTTTGTCTTCAGTTCAAATAGATCCAAATAGACCCAAGGAAATATCTTAATGTTAAGAACTTCATTAAACAACAAGAGCAATTAAAATAAATAACTTATCCTATGAAGACTGAGGCTCCTGAACTGCTCTGTTTGAATACATCCAGTTCATTTGCTACCTGTCAGAAACATGAAGGGCAAAGTCGCTGCAGACATTTGTGCTCACCAGATAATAGGGGGCTGTGAGCAGTTCACTGTACAGTGCTCTTTGCCTTACAGATTTCACAGACCCAAGATGCACTAGCAATGTATTCTGAAATCAGCAAAATGCAGAAGCCATTTACAGATCAAGCTATGCAGTTTATCTGCCCAGACATGAAACGTCCCAGCATACAAACACAACCAAGACCTAGCACTTAAGTAAGTGGCAGCACAGATTTATAGGATGTCTGCTGCATGGCTGAAGTCATCCTTTAAAACCCTGAATTTACCTTTATAAGGCAAATTTCTGAGTAAACTCTGTTTTTTTCATCCCACAGAACTCATTAGACATTCAGATCTTTTCTAATTAACCCTTTAATGAAATTTCATGAGAGATTTTGAAATAAATAAATGGCAAGTGAATGCCTACATGTCATACACCACTGAAAAATTTGCTACTGGAGAAACTGTAGAAGCAACAGATAGGCTGACAGAAGAGGACAGAAAGTAAAACTTACTCAACAAATAATGAAGGAATTGCAATGAAATGTCAATTTTCCGTTCCTCTTGTATTGCATACCAGTCCAAACAATGTCAAAATAATCCAATAGAAATAATAAAATGAACTCCAACTTCTGTTCTCTCATCCTACAGAGATTTCTAACAAAGATAAGAGGAGGGGAAGGCACCATTCCCTCAAGTTTTACCAAGGGAAAAACCAACAGGAGCACAACAAGCTCTTCAATGCCCTATCACAAACCAGAAAAAAACCCCAAACCTCAAAATAAGTTTTGTTGCTGTCCAGCCCATTTTACACCTCTATGTATACCAAAAAACGCTTTTATATTTTATATACAGTTTCAGAAACAAACATGAGCGGCATTCAAATGGAATATGGGTGCTCCAAGCAGTCATCTAAGAAAGGGTAAATGTTCTCAGCTTTCTGCCCGGCTGCCACTACCGGTGAGTCTGATCACCACACGTGCTTGTAACACGCTTTACTTGAATCAAACTGTGAAAACTTTTTGTCATATTCCAAGTGGAGAATGGGTAAACAGACTACAATAAATTACTCTCCTGGAATCACAAAGGAACTGGGAATTGCCCATCGTTTCCCAAGTCTGTCCTGTGGCTGGTGCTTACTGCTGCAGTGTTCTGGGGGCACAGAGCTCATCCCCATAACACCATACAGCCCTGAGAAAGAAGACCAGGGCTTCAGAAATTCCCTTTTGGCATACGGCTCAGGTTTTTATGTGATTTACCATCCTACAATTTGTCAGTTCTACTGTCAACAAAGAGAATCTGAACATTATCACGGAAAAAATGCTATATAGATGTTCTCAATATTTTCTCTCTGTAATCATGATGTTATTTCCAGCTGCTCAGAAACAGATTCACACTGATAAGTGAATTCTGTCTGTTCACTACATAAAATACCCTGAGATGTTTACTATTTGAGTACTTGCCTTTTTTCCCCACTAAAGATATTTCTGAACAGCAAAGATCAGAAAAATATAACAAGTGCATCTACTATGTCAGAAATGCTGTATCTTGCTAACACAAAATTCATCCATACTAGGATGAGTTTAAACAAATGAAAATGTCACTATTGTTTTTAATATAGTAATTCTTTCACAATCACTGTGTGTTCTAGGAAAACAACTACTGAAAACAATGAAAGAGAAATACCAAAAGTTACAGGAATCCAACTGCAAATCCTTAGAACATGAGTCATGTTTTCACTAATAGCATCGGAAGTCACTTCCATTAGTACTTAACTGATGCTTCCTGACCTTGCATCTATTCAATGCAGTACATAGAATTCACATTAAGTGCAAAGTGAGGGGGAAAAGAAAAAAGACTCAAATGTTACTCAAATGCTACTCCATGGTCTAATCATTGGGATTAAAGATAATAAAGAAAACACTTGCCACTTTATGATTAATGCCAGGCAAAACATTTTGTGACTCAACAGTCACAAATGAAAGAACGTGAGAACAGTCTGAAGACAAACCTGCACACAATCTACAAGAGCAGACCTGCTGGCTTCACAGACCACACACAGGGTACCATGTTGGTAATCACTCCAATTGCACTTAACTTCATATAGGTGACAACTTAGAAAGAAAAAAAAGAAAAAGGTTTCTGAGCATTTGTTTGCCTGTGATTTCTTTAAATACAGGCCACTACACATTCAGCTGGGAATCTCAGTAGGCTGCAACAGATTTGTTTTCAAAGATCGACGTTTTTTCTGTAACTTGTCCTTTCAATTAGCAAGATTTTCATCAGAACAGCCATAGACACAAAATCTGTTTTATTTTGGCCCTGTCAGCTTTCTGTGGAGCTCTTTATTTACACAATAGGGGGAAACATCTTTGCCCTCAAGACAGGGTTATGAGACAGCTTGTGTTATGAAGACACATGCTATTATAAGGAAGGTATACATCAGGAAGTTCCTCTGAGTATATCTTTTCAAATTCTGATAGCTGAATTCTGTTGTGATGTATAGAGAAACAGAATCTTAAAGAAATCATCACTTAGCGAAAACTCTAATGTTGCTTTTTGTATCTTGTTCTCCTCAGAGGCTTTAATTACAATTACTTCTAAATGTGTATTGACTTATATTAAAATATATCATAAGCAGATGTCTTTTGAAGGAAGTCAAGTCCTCCAAGACAGACCATCCTCAATACCAACTTAGAGTGGGAGGAAAAAAAGCTAAACTACTGGTAATCTTTCACATATTTCTACTTCCAGTATTCCATTTCATAGAATGTTTGACCAGGGCTCTGCACTGACTGCTCAGAAAAACAAACAAATTGTCTGCCTAAGGATTAGGCATGAGAACTTGCATAAGGAAGGTCTAAACCAATCTGAAATGGCCTGAAGACTTTCTGAGCAGGAGGTCAGGAGCAGCACAGTGGAAAACAAAGCCAGGGAATGTTTGGTCAGGCAGGCTGCACAGCCTATTGCTTTACAGCAAACTTCCATATCAGAAGTCCTCCAGATGGGCTCCAAAACACAACCACTGGATTAATATTTTAAAGACATGAAGATGAAATAATGGAAATTTGCACAGTACATCAGAATTTCTAGGAAGGAGGCAGGAAAGTAAAGAAAAATGTTTCAGAAATTTACATCTGTGGTAAATTCACGTATTTTCCCCTCCTTCTAAGAAAAAGAGGGGAAATAAAACCCATCATAATAATTAACTATTTTACAGGACAAAATACGTACCTCAAGATATACTGTAATATATATTTTGACAATAAACCCTTTACAGTTTATACTCAGTGTTAAAATCTGGAATGATCTGTTCACAGTACTGCATGTCCTTAACCTTCATTGATGCAAGTTATTTTGGTTTTCTCTGCTTTTGCTGACTAACATCACAGTTTCAAATGCTGGCAATTACACAGAGACAGCCTTTGATTGAGAACTAGTGCCAAAACTAAAATGAATGCTAGTACTGCTACCCATTTCAAAGTGATTGACTGCACATGCAGATGACAAGATAACTTATGTTCACTACAAGGTCCTTTGCCCTCAAAACAGACTAGAAAATTCAAGTGGTTTTTTTCTGTATATGGTCTTTCCCTCTCCTCAGTCTAGCCTTCAATCAAGGAAGTAAATATGAAATCTGTTTTCTTTCCTTGCTCACTTTCTAACACAGTGTTGTGGGTCGACCAAGGCTACCAACAGCAATGGAGACACTGGTGGAGCCTTTTCCTGTTGAGTTTTCTTTAACAGTCCATGGGTATCTTGATGTTTCAGCTTCATTCTGAAGAACCAGTGGTCTGCTAGCACTAAATAAGTGCAACAGAGCCAGATCATGTGGCAGCTGTATTGAGTCATGCTGTGCAAAAGGTTCACATTTTGCTTTCCACTCAGGCACTGCTGTCTCAGACTGCTTCGGCATACAGTCCATGGCTTCCTCTGGGACTGGCTGACCCTGCTGGCACAATCACACTGGCTCCCAGCTACCAACATACGCCCCCCTTGCGGTCTTACATTAGTATTCTATGCCTCTGACCATACCAGGAATTTCACTAATTGGAATTCATGTAAATAGCAATGTATGGAGAGGCCAAAAAGTAAATCATCAACTCAAATTCTGTACTGAAGGCCTTGTTCTCCTTTTACCCAAATTTACTCTCAAAGGAAGTCTTGCCTTAGAAGAACCCAGCTTATGCAAGAGAAGCCACACAGCTAAGAACCAGGATGGCAGAGATTTATTGCTAGCAGCTGACGAATTATGTAGTTCCCGAACGCTGCCAGATTTTATGAAAAAACACCTGAGTTTACTGCCAATAAACCATGTCACTGCCTTACTTCTACAACTTTCTAAATGTTTCTGAGGATCACCAGACCACCTTGCTGTGCAAACTTCATGAGAACCAGATATTACCACAGATGCAAAACTTTATCCATCTAGTAAGAGCACAAGACATGGTGGCAAGAAAGCTAGCAACACCTGTGTTTTGGGTCAAACTTCAAGAATGTCAAGTGAATCTGAACAGTTAATACTGCTTTACATCAAGAGGTTGAGCATTTTTCAGCTGATATGCGGAGAGATTCGAGCTGCATCTGTAGTGAGGATATTAGGGTCAGAGAAGGATAAACTGCAGAATTGAACTCAAGTGTCCCAAAGCCTCAACCACAGCCATAACAAGCTGACCTCTGACTACCTGGGCCACTAACCAGAGCTTCCCCCACCTTACAATATCTCCTCCACAATGCATACAACTAAACAAGAAAAATAATCTACTTCTCACAGTGATGCAGCATTCTCCTTAACATTGTTGTATAGCTGTGTTCAGCAGGTACACGCTTAGAACATTTGTTTCTATTGTATAAGTCTGTCTAGTGCAGCAGGTTTCTTCCTTCATCTTTTTCCCACCTCTGCTAAATTCCCATTGATTTTTAACAAAACAAAATTAAAACAAAAGACACATAAGAAAAAGGTAGTAGAAAAAGGTTATCAATCTGACCAATATGAAATTCCTCAATGTATCATCTTCCAGCTGTGAAAAAACCCCTCTGGTATGTTAAAAAACTGTAACAGTATCTTAGTTCAGTAATTACACAGGACTGATGGCATTTTATCACACAGCTTGGCATTTAAACAGTTAAATGCTTCATAGCAAGAGACTACAGCAGGTTTCTTGATGTTGTAGAAACAGTAAGATGTAGTGGCATTCACTTCATTAAGCTTTAAAACACCCATCTTTGTCATCAGACTTCAGCTTACAGCCATTTCCAAAAACTTTTCATTTCATATTAAAGCAAAATCCAGTCAGTGTGTCCTATACAAACACAAGGGTCCAAGCACATTCAAAAAGTCTTCTGAAAATGCTGTTAATCTCAAATTCTCAAAAGTAGAAGCAACTTAGCATAAAACATGACTAAACCATTAAATACCATAAAAGTGTCAGATCATAGCATATGTTTAATACTTAAAGGAGAATGTAATCTACTAAACTAAACACATTAGTGGAGGGCAAAGCATAAAAAAATTACCCTCAACTCCAAATGCTTGTCTTTATTTTAAAATAATCTTAGAGCTTCCATTAAATTAATGAAGTTGAAGATGATGATTTTCTGTGAGAATCAGCATGGTAAAAAGCATCTTTGAGGTTTCAAATCACATTGACTAGTTTGCACTGTCCTCTTGTCTCAAGATTAAATGATTTTTGCTTATTTTACTCCATGAGCAAACAGGAATTCCAGTCTTTACACATAGCCAAATTACCTCAGATAGAATCTACTCACAGACTCACAATGTAGAGCAAAAAAAAATTTCAATGAGAAGTATTTTGCAAGCTAGTTTTACGTATACCTTCCACTTTATTTAAGAGTTAGTCCAACATGCACTAAAGGTCATTTAAACCCAGATTTCTGGAAAAGCACAGGGAAGGGAGTAGCTGGCCTTCACTGACTCAGCAAGATTTTAGACATGTAACTTCTCAAGGTCTCCTGGAAAAATCCCAGTCTACATTTAATCTGAAAGAGTGGCTAAATTACAGGATTTAAACAAGTCTAGCATTTTTAAATTTATCTTTTTTAATATATTTTTCACTTCCTAAATGACTCTGTCTCCATTCAAAGAAAAAACAAGTAATTTCATGTTGCTGTTTAGCAATTATGTCAGAACAGAAATCACCACAGCCTTAGTCACACATAATCTTTTCCATTGGCCAGTGTCTATTCATGGAACTGAAAAAGCCTGAATTCTTTATCTTTGCCCTAGTCTGGAGTTCAGGGATTTTTTCCTGGGTATGAGTGTCTGGTTTTTGTTTATCTGGGCTGTCAAAGTAAAGTATCTGCATGGAATAACACAGGAAACTCTGCAACTAAAGCAACAGTAAAGCAAAATAATGATGTGGTATTTATCCCCCAAACTCAGATATAACAGACTTCCCACAGCAAAATTGCTTATATCAGAGTCTGCTTTACATTCCCTCTGAAAAAGATCTGCTACTTTGTAAACACCAAACACATGTAATGTACTCACTCTTTCCTACCTAGCAGGGATGCCATTTCGACTGCAGATATTACTGAAACACTTTCTGGAGAACTTTTCAGTACCTTAAATCTGGGAAAAGACAGAACCCATACAGCCTCTCTCTTACAGCATATTACAAAATTTTTTTCCTATAAACATTTTCAGGACGCTTACACTACCGTGAATATACTGAAACATTCAAAAACTGGCAAACATTCTTCAACCTGAAGCTACAAGGAAATTAAGCTCCAGAATCATATTTTGCCCTCAGACAGAAGCATAATCTATTTGGCTTTGAAATCTTAAACCCTGAAGAAAATGACAAGAGCAGCAAAAGGCAGAAACTAGCTTCTACCCTGACATGCTTCATGAGGGTTTGAAGCTTCTCACCTTTTCAGAATTCTTCACAGAATATATGTTTAAATTCAAAAACAGCTCAAATCTTTTTCTTCAAGACATTTGTTAGTATGCCACAGAATACCCCACAAACCATTGTTATCTTGAGTCAAGAGCAGGGTCAACACAACAGCTCCCCAGGCACCTTAATACAGCCAGCACAAAGTGAAAGCCGCTCATGCAGAGGACAAACTATCAAGGACCTGTAAGAGATTGTGGGCTGCTACAGGAACTTGGGACTTTACTTCAAACACTCCTACTCTATGTTCCTTAACTGAGAGCAGGAATGGAAAGAATTGTCAGCTAAAGGTATTTATGGTGTTTGTTGAACTGGTCAAAACCAGAAAATATTGACTTTTGACTTCAAGGTTATCAGCCCATTGAACACAGAGGTCACTGTTCATGTATTTCTTGATGTTACAGTGTTTAAATCGTTAGAAATTTATGGGTACAGCAATGAACTATTTAAAATCAATTCATACATTTTCTTTATGAATTTATTCTTTTCCATTTAAATCTTTGTTGTACCAAAACCAACTGAAACTGGCTAAGAAGGCGATAGAGGCAAACTTTTGCAGACTTTGTATAGTCAGAAAAAAAAAAAAATAAATCAGTGTCTAGTCAAGACAAGCTCTTCATTAACTTCTGATTTCTAAGTTTATGCAGTTAAAAAGGGCATGGTTGGTACATGCAGACAAGCCCAGGTTACTGAACACACTTGTTTCAAGGACTGGCTTTCACGTACTGAAGTACGGTACGTCACACCAAGGAAACAAACTTCTGGGGACAAGGAAACAAAAAAAAATAAAAAATTAAACATTATAAGATTGTTTTTAATTATCTTTGTTGATGCTAATGACAGGAAACATGGAAAAGGGCACTCCCAAAATAGAAGCTTGAGGAAAAGACTGTAATCAACTTGCTTAACATTTTGCATTGCACACCTGAGGATGATGGCTAGAGCTATGCTCAAAAGACCCATCTGACCTCCACACCCTATACATATACTCAGGTAGCACAGGTTAAAACATCTCACAAAACACAGCAAAAGTGTGAGTAGGAAACATCAGGTTCTGCAGGTCCCAAGGCAGCCTAATCCACCAAGTAGCTGCTGCAGGGGTGCGGGGACTCCCCCACACACACTGCTGCTCTCTGCCACAGACACGAGATCAGCAGCATTTCAGTCCAGGACAGTTTGAACTTTTTCTGATTCAGACCTACTTAAAGGGCAGGAAATAAGCACAAACACCATCTTGGCATTTGGGACTAGTTAGGAAGGAACAATGCCAAATCTCATTATGACAACCAAAAAAACCGCAACAGCATAGAGGCTTTACAATACTAGAATTTACCAGTAAAGAGGTGGTTTCCTCTCTTTCCACTTTTTTTGAAAGACTTTAGTCTTTCAACACCACAAAGTGTTACATATCTTTATTACAGGGACACTGAACAAATATTACTTAGTTGGTGTCTTTTAAAACAAAACTGTGATCA
The DNA here is from genome assembly GCF_001522545.3 of Parus major. Lineage (NCBI taxonomy): Eukaryota > Metazoa > Chordata > Aves > Passeriformes > Paridae > Parus > Parus major. The sequence continues at coordinate 11,387,907 of NC_031776.1, read as the reverse complement.
AACACTTTGTTAGCCTCTACTAAGAACATTTTCACTTATGACTGAGGACATAATTAATTTAGCAGTGAACAAGGAGGTGCTGGGTTAATGCTTAGACTCCTTAACGTTAGAGGCCTTTTCCAACCTTAACAATCCTATGATTCCATGAACTGATACATGTTTTTCTTTATTTTGAACTAGATATTTGACAAAACAATATAACTTGAAACACTTAAATAACAGCTTTACATAAAGTCAGATCAGGTTTATTAACTCATGTACTTATTTCCTAGCAAACTGGCTCTAATTTATGAAAATTAAAGTGTAACATTAAAAAAACCCACTCATGTTTGTACACATATTAATGTTTTTTAATAAAAAATACATTGTTGCACAGATTACTGCATATTTTAAGTAATACATATGTACCTACAAAGTAGGTTTTCTGTTCTTAACAGATTTGTATAAAGGAAAACTTACTTGCAATCTCTCTGTAAATAAGAGATCCTGATCTGATCCTGAATTACTTGACAGGGTTGATAAGCCAGATAAGGACAATTTCTGATGATTAAAATACAAATCCTTCCAGTGTTAAATGAATTTAAGTTCAATATTTTGCTGAGCTGTTTTAGGACAGACATGTCTTTTTTCCCCCTTTAAACATAAACATAAGTATCAGAAAAGGGAAAAACCCAGAAAATACACAACTCATAACCTGAATATGTGTTTTAGAGTCTTAAGGCAAGATATAATTTATTCCATAATATTCACTAAACACATTTACAGGATCAGACAGGTTTTTAGAATCTCTGAGACAAACTAATACTGCAATCAAAGGATTAGCAAACCAGCTGCCTATGTGCCATTACAGCTGATTATCATAGACTGTAGACAGCTAGCTTACTTGGAAAGTGCTTTCAGGAATACTCCATTGTTGCCAGAGAGAAGAGTATAGAAGGATAATGTGATAATAACTCATTATTTTATTTTATTTATTATATATAAAAAGGGAACTTATGTAATAGGAATTGCATGAGGTTTTAGAAAATCTTGTTATAAACTACATTTACAGTAAAACCTGACAAAATTAAGAACTGGGGGCTTACTAAACACTTAGCCATTCAGAGCTAAGGATGTCATGCAGTGAAGGTTTGACTTTTCAGCCTTCTGCCCCAATCGCACTAAAAACTAAACCAATGCCAAAATTCATCTTATCATGAGACCTTATTACCTTACACATGCTAGAATAAATCACAGAAAGAGAAAAAATGGAACAATTTGGAAGTTACAGGCTTATCTTCAAAACATTGTCAAGTATCTTTTCAGTTCACGTGCAGGAAAAAACTCTGAAATAGAAACTTCCAAGAGCCCTCAATAAAAATAAAAACCCATCCTTGTTATTAAATAGTCCTCTAATAGTTTGTTATGCCCAAATTCTCTCCCTAAGGCTATGAGAAAGAATTATTGTTTTTAGTGGAGACTGAGCTACTACCAAACAGGAAAGCAGCAGAATTCAGCATATTTAACAAGACACTGATCTGTTTACAGCATTGCTTTCAAAAAAACCAACAGAAAAAAAAAATAAAAAAAATGGAAGAGTCTTCTGCTGATACCAGTAACCAACTTACTTCATCCCTCAGGTAGTTGGTAAAAAAAATAATTTTAGCAGAGCACAGCTGTGTAGCTCTATCCAAAGTATGGACATGGCATTCTTTTTGTTTTGCTATGTATGGTTAACTTTGACTAACACTGGCTTTAGTCTATGTAATTTGGAATTTTATATTAAATCCTAGGATTCCTGTACAGGGAGAAAAACAAGATCATCTTGATCACAGTATGTAGGTATTGATAGTGCTTCTATATCTCAGAAGAGGAAGCCAAAGTCAGAATTTCACAGCCAGTCAAAAGAGGACAGACTGCCTAGGGGAACTACAAAAATACAAATATGCACCAGTTATTCAAAGCACAGCTTTCCAGAAAGCTTTCAGATTAAATAGATTACTCCTTCCTACTTGCTTCTTCTCTGGTTTGTCTTTTCTTCCTCACCTTCTGGCGATTTAAAGGTCTTTGAACATCCTGTGTCAGAGATAAGATGAAACAACAGCCATTCAGTTTTTAAATGCTCTGTCTGAACAACACAGAGTAGTTAAAGAAAAGCAGCTTACCATAGTTTTATCCTCAGCTTCTTTGTTTACAACATGGTTCCTCTCCAGATCTTGCTTGCTGTCTCTATCCCATAATACTAAAAGGTAAACCTCTCAGGTTTGCAAGCTTTTTTCACTCTTACATAAAATCTCTTGAAATCCACCTCCCTATCCATTCATCCAAACAAAGGTGTCTAAGAAGGTCTAAACACAAATTCATCCACACTGCCTTTGTTTTCTTTATTTTTAAAAGCTATATTTTCTATTACACCTTTTTTTTCTAAATCACAGTTCCACATCATTGAGGACAACAAGGATGAGAAAACAGGAAATACTTGGATTGATGTGGGATTTAATGTTACCCAGTCACTGTAGTATTCAGGGACCAGAAAACACTAACAGAAATTAAAGTGAAGAAGATCCCAACAACAGAATCTGCTGGATCTCACAGAGGAAATATAAAAGAAGCTCATGCTCAGCTTCATTAATCCTTTCCCCCTGGCCCCCTGCCTCTAATTAGTATGTTGTAAGTGCTCTCTAAGAACATGGGACCATAAGGATGTACAACACAGGTATCAACGCTAAATTGAAAGTAAATTAATGAAAACGTTGACAAATAATATATATAAATATAATTAATAATTATTGGCAAATAATCTTCTCTGTGAAGAAGAGAGCAGAACACAAAAGTCCCAGCCAAGTCGTCTTTGCAGAATAATAACAAAGGAAAATGAAGAAACTCCAACAAAGGAAATGTGCAACTGCTACCATCTGACAATAAACCAGTGACCACCAGTTAGAGAGGAAAAGGAGCATTCCGTGGATCAGAAAAAAGAGGAATTTATTTACAAATTTAAATAAAGTTCTAAACAAAAATAATTGTTTTTTTCTGTACATGAAAATCAAGCTTCAGGGTATTTTCAACACTACAGAAAAATATTAACAGGACATGACAATTATCAAGCTTTCCTAAATACTAACTTGTAACTGAAAATACAGGCAAGATAAGTACCATAAAATTCAGCAATCTCTGAACACACTGAGTAGCTTCCTCATAAAATACTATCATTATAACACTAGTATTTGGACTTTAAAAGCTACTGAAACAGTGAGTGCAGAATCTGTCCCACAACGTTTAAAGTTCCAGATAGGTTTTACACCACCACAGAAGTCATTATTATGTACCTTTCCCCCTCCCTGTTACACCCCTGAAGCAGTAAGGTTCTCTCTCTTGCTATTCCTCCCCTTGATGCTTAACCTCATTGTACCTTACCTTTCAAAGTCCCACCACATTCAGTCCCCCCCTGATTTTTTTTCTCAATCTGCTTATCATTTTTGTGCCTGCTTCTCCCCTGGTGCATTTGATAGCAGCTGCCAGTTTCTCTCTTAAGCACCACTACACCTTTTCTAGGTCACTCTATAGATACAGCACAGTTCCTCTGAGCAGCTGCCAAGTCACCATCACTCTCACCTAATTTTATCCAAGCTTCTGCAGATATTAATTTCTACCACAATGTAAGTACACAACAAAGAAATTAGTTTCTCTTTTCTAAACCATTAAAAAAGTATCAGCAAAACCCCCATACTAACAGATGTATTAAGCTGACACAACACATGGCTCCATTGTGACTGTCTTTGGCATTCTTCAGCCTATGACCTGGCCTTCACACTTCAGTATTTTTTTGCCCTGAGTCATTTCACTGTGTCTTTATTCTGATTATTAATAAATTGAGACATGATCCAACTCAGGCTTTCATCCACATACATATCAAAAACATTAAAATAAAGATAAAATCCATCCTGGTTACTATCATGTTGCCTGTTACCACAAAGTTCTTACTGAAGTCCCTATTCAGGAGAAGCAATTCGTTCTCTCATTTTATGGGATAACATATGTAACTCCAAAATCTGAGGGATGGGAGGTGAGAACATTCCAGAGACCTCTGTGGGCCCTGGTAAATTGACTGGCACAAGCACCTACTGTGGAAGAGTCTCTTGGTGACCCCAGCTGAGCCTGCCAACCAAACTCACAAACTGACCCGCAGGAGCTCACGCTGATATGCATTCACCAGTGGATGAGCCCAACACTGCAGGAAGAATGACAGCAGTGTTTTCCCCCACAGGTTTATTTCTACTCACACAAAGAGCAGTCCCTTTCTTAGCCCTATGTCTGCTCCATAACCTAGAGACACCAGATGCCAAGACAAGAGAAGTTCTTTTCTACAGATTCTGTCCTCCTCTCCTGCCCAACATAAAACATTGCTCACTCACAATTTCCAATGAAATCTGACCAAAAAGTAAAGACCTCATGGATACTCATTTCTCCAGAGTTCAAAGAAAGCATGCTGGGTAGAGGTGAGTGGCACCAGAACCACCCCAATGGGAGGAAAAGGTATTTTACTAGGCACAAGGGATTTTACAGCCACAGGAAAGTTTACTTAAAAGTGCCTCCTACTTAATTCCCAGCACACCTCTCAGAGGACTCCTGGGAAACACAGTGCTCCCAATTTAGCCAGAATTTTTCCCATCATCATATCTAACCCACATTTCTCACTTCCCTAACTTTTTTAGCATAGACATGTAACCATTTACACTTTACTTAAATCATACTGAAGTTAAGTTCCGGTCAAGTGCCAAGTGGCAACATTAGAAGCAAAAATGATGTCAGGGTGAAAGCTGAGAAACACTGCAGAGGTCTCTCTGCTCCTTCTCAGCAGAGCAAACAGCTTCCCAACCAAGATCAGTTGCAATGGAACAGGGAGGAAATGGAAGAGGAGCCACATACAATGTCTTGCTGTGTTTTAATCTAAGCTCAGCATACGCTCCTCACAGCGGTGTCCATTTTTAAAGCATTACAAACAATTGAATCCTATGGGATCTATGCACACACCCCCATCACCTTCTGCTGAAGCACACACTAACATTAATCCTACACTGGCACAAGCAGCATCTTAAAAGAATCAAGAATTTTGTCTATTAAAACCCAAGCTTACATTTGGCAGTAGGATGAACACAGCAGACATTCTTTTCATTTCATACAGTTTTCTTGACATGCATAAATTGATTTAAAAGATTCCACTCCAGACACCATTTAAAACTAAATGAATCTGAGGCTGACAATTTTTATTTTCTTAAGCTTTGTTTTTTATATGTGTTCAAAGAAAATAAGCATTGAAAAACATCACTGCAAGCATCACTATAGCAACTGCAGCTCTTGAAACTTCCTTGATGCAACACACTCAGATTCCAGATGGAATAAAATGCCATGTCTATCTTGCTTTTCTAAGGAGCCTCTCTTTCCTACAAAGCCTCCAAACACTAGCAGGGACATCTGCTGCAGAAGTTGCTCTTGCAAAGACCACACAGACTTGGACAAATTCACCTAGTTTCACAGTTCTGAAAAGAAATAAAGCAATCAATACCTGCACCCAAATGCCTGCAGGAAATGTCACTAGAACAAGAAAAGAGTTATGCAAGGTATTTATTTGAGTCCCTTTACAACCCAAGGGTTGACCTCATTAAAGTCTGAGAGTTTTGCCACATATTTCAGCAGAGCCAGAATTCCACATTTACAGATTTCTCTGGTAGCCCAGCTCTTTGACTCACCATGCTGCATCCTGGGTATTTTGTAACATTTCATTACATCTGCTGCACACTAATACTGCCTAACTACCTGGATGCAATTTGCAGAAAAGGCTGTGTATTGTTGAATCAAAATCTTAGAAAAGACTAACAGCAACAATAATTTTTTTTAAAGTATTATGGAGACTGTAAACAGATCCAGGGTTGGTTTACCTCTAGGAAAAGGAAAAAGACTGGAGTAAAGGCACCACTGGCTTATCTTTTTTACAAAACCATTCAGGGATGAATAACAGACAATTGTGTATTTTGTTCACTGGTTCCAAAGTTCTGCATGAAATTCAATGTTATGGAAGCAAGAAAAACCAAAAGATCCTTTCAGGTACCAGTACAAACTATAACTACTATTATAATATTCAAGTAAAAATTAGAACACCATCAGAATGCATCACTTCTCTGCTGTATTCCCGTTGCCAAAACCATGTGGAATTAACAAAAATTCTGATAGATTCTCTGGTTTGGCTCCTATTCTGAAAAATAATTATCAAGACATTTGCCAGGCTCTGGTCTAATCCATTTTCTGAGTTTGCAGAAGTCACCCTTCCATTACAAGGTGAAATTCCGATATTTATTGCACCCTCTGCGCCAAATGAAGGCCCTGGGCAGGGCTGTGGTGCTGGGAGAGACGAGTAACTCACCACTGCTAATGGCAGGCACAGACTCCAGCATTTACAGGGCGCTTGTAAGCCACCATTTTCAAATGGCAATATGGTCATGTACTAGTAACATCATTGTGCCCTGGGGGTTCAGCCCTTTGTCCTCCAGTTCACATAAATGAAAACAAGTGTTAATACATCAAAGAATACTGTCTGTAGCTCTTATCACAACTTTCTGCTATAGCTGGCAGATAGCTCGGTTCTTATGAGTGGAAGAAAAAACATTTTCTAGCAGACACCAAATATTTGTGCTGCCTTGGAACACCTCTCAAAGAATTCAAGAGCAGGAAAATGGGGACAGTATGAATTCTCCTTCTGAAAGGAAAATAAATAATGGAGGGAAATAAACAGGTCATGAAATTAATTAATATTGTGCAGGCCATATTTGAAAAATACTAGACAGAGCACACATCTATACTTCCCTTCTAGAGCTCTGGGCATAACACTCAAAACAACCTCAGCTGCCAAATAACTGGAGTCCCTATAAATACCATCTACTGCAGCATGGAATCTGACTGTCACTAATGGGGCAAGTACAATAAAAAAGTTTTAAGTTACCACTGTCAATTGACAAATGTGTTAGTAGTAACTTAAATTATTTTTCTTCAATAATAATTTTCATTTTTAAAATCATAAATGAGGGAGTGTCTACAATTTATGATGGATATCTTATGTATGGAGTTCAGGTCTGAGAAGAAGTTCAAAGCAGTATCAATATCTAACCTGCAAATAATGTTGACAAACTACCATCAACAGCAGTAACAACTGAAAACATTTCTAAAATGGTTCTCTAGGTAGTAAATGCAAACCCAGACATGCAAATTTGATTACACATTTCTGGCATGCTATCAAGGCACATAAAAACACCACATATACTGGTCTGCTTAGCTTTAACTAGAGATGGTTCTGCTCATAATTATTCAGAATCTTGAAAACTTTATTTTTGTGAGCTAAACAAGTTCAAGGAGGTCATGTCTCACTTGTGTGTATTTTGTGGGGAAAAAAGGTAAAACTTCAATGAAATTACTTCCTTCTAACTATCCCAGTAACTATCTCAGCTACCTTTAAGCACAAAGATGGCATGGAGCATCTATGGCTGTGGAGTTCCCACATCTCAAAATACAGCTCTAAGAACATGCAGCACTGTTTAGACCATGTCAAGCAAAATTACAATCTCCTAAATTTGTAAATAGATACATCTTTCACATCTGCCTCAAAAGATGCCATTGTCAAGCTTAGGAAGGAAAAAGTCAAAACCAAATGCTTCTATGAGGATTTTTAAGTTTGTTCTTCACCCATTCTAGACTCACTAAACAAATAAGCTGCAGTGGTCAGTTACACTTTTCCTACACACTATTATTAAAAAATTTGTACTATTAACATAGTAAATGTTAAAATCAACTCTCCTTTTCTAGCGGGGGGTGGGGGGAATAAGAGTTTTCCGCTTGGTCAGCAATATTTCCAATATTTTTAGCTTTTGACAGTGTTTTAAATACTTGCAGAACTGCCACTTCTTGAAAAAGAAATCAACAGAAAGTAATAGCTGTTGGTAGATCCTCCTCTCTCTGATGCTACATCCCCTAAAAATTAAACCAGTATTTTACAAGAAATTGTAAATCAACTCCCTCTAGGCTCAAGTACCAACTATATGTCAATACTGGTGTATCAACTCAGTGCTCACTCCCCTCTACACACAAATGATTTACTAGCAAATAGCAAAAGACAACCACTATACTGACTTAACATCAGTTTGTGCCATCCTTACAGTAATTCTAAATCCCTATGAAAAAGCAAACAAAAAAAAGGTACATTTTCTTTCAGACAACTTATCTGCATTGTAAAACAAATGTTGGTTTAAAGCTAACTGTAACCACTCAGCAGCACTGCCCCTTGCACTGCCCTGCTCCCAGAAAATGATTAACACCACCGTATGGGACAGGCTGCTTCCCGCCTTCATAATCAACCCCGCTCAGTTTTCAGACAATATAGGACTATTCAGATCCCCATCCTGGCCTGCTTCTTTATGTCTCTATTAACTGACCTGCAGCTGTACAAACAGCAATGTTTCACCAGCATACAGTCTCCTTTACTACAATTTATCTCATTCAACAGCACCTCCTTAAGCTTAAGTAAGTCCAATGTCTGAAAAACAGTAACAAATACCTTCAAGACATACTCCCTAGTTTACAAAATTATACATACAGGTCCCAAACAATAAATTGCATGACAGTCTGTCTACCACATCTCTACAAAGGGGTTTTGCTGAAATCACAAGTCCTGGGGAGTCTGAGGGGCCATGTGTTAGTTTTATGAATATTCCGACTCATTATCAGGTTCTGGTCTCAAAACAGAAAACAGCACTGTGTAAGCTTTGCCAGTACAACCATCAACAAAAGCCACCATTTATTTCTTCAGGTAGAAGAGGTTTCCCCAGCTGTGCTAAGAAGGCCATCATCCTCCTAAATAAACTATTAAACTGATGAGGGGACTGTAATTTCTGAAGAAAAGTCTGGAAAGAGTTGTTTTTTCAAATTTCCAAAACAAGTCAGCTAACACGAGCAAACAGTCCCTTCTCACAGCTGACAGCCCTGGCTGGCAGCAGGTTGTAACTCATTTTCATGCTTCGCCTTGCTCCCCCCGCTGCAATCTTTTTGGGCACTTCTGGGTAAAAGAGAAAGACAGAAGAGAGATTCAGATACATGCATGTAACACACATCCAGTCCGCTGTTAAAAGCGATCCACATGACAATGGCTCAGCTACACTAAATTATTCTGGATTGTCCTTGCACAGACATTTCCAGGCACAGTTTTTCATCTTAGTTGTTCAAAACATTCAGCAGGGGAGCACTTAAATGAAAAGCTTTTTATATTGGTGCTGCTCAGAGCTACAGTGTTTTTCAGAAAGCTTTAAATCTTATCCAGACCAAAATCATAGGTTCAATATAGAAGGAAAAATTTGGCATCAGAGTTGAAAATCCTTCCGTGTCAGGCAGAACTTCTCAGAACGTGTTCTTTCTTGATCTCTTCCAACAGTTCCCCCAGTTACTGCATATTTCAGAAAAGTTACAAATTACCTGAAGTTTTTGTCATAACTGATATAGAGAATACACTTTTAGTATGAGCCAAGAAATAGTTTTATGCCTTATAGAAATTATTAATTTAATCATTTACAGTTTAGGAAAATGGATTTAAGCACGTTTTTTAAAAAATAATTTACAGATTGCAACAAATGGGACATGTGAAAACCAGATTGTATTTTTCAAAAGTGGTGATGTTTACGTCTTTAACACGTTATTTCTCATTTTATTTTGAGTATGGAACAAGAGCAGTACCAAGAGTAGGGGAAAACCTTTGAATGTCCTGTTACAGCCATTGTGTCTCACTGACAGGAGGGGCCACATTCAACTTTTACAAGAGCCAGCAGAAGTTACGGCCCGGAGTTTATTTCCAAGAACTCAGCTAACCCCTTCAGCACAATAAAACACAGCAGTTGATGGCTGAAGCCGTCTTTTCTTTCTCCCCCTCCCTTTCTGAGCTGCCTCTCTTCGCTGGGAGAGAAAGCGCTGAGGCTCCCCTGCCCTGAATGCCTGGCTCTGCTCCAAGCTGCGCTTAATGAGGTCCTGGCAAGTCCCTGGCACTGCAGACGCCTCTGAGCGCCACAAACAGCCTTCATCAAACAGACAAGGACCGCGGGCAAAGCCGCGCCTGACAGCAGGGCTTTTACTTCCAAAATAAAGAGACAGACAGACATTCTAGAATATCGCACACCCCGGACTTCATCTGAGTTAATCCGGTGTCACTTCAACTCTATTCCAAGAAAAGCGGGCGCTAATACCTTCTAACAATTAACAAAGTTTATGTATTGTAGCTGTTCAAGTCAGCAAATATTCGATGCAAAAGAAACCCTTAACTCTTCTAATTTCAATTGCTAGAAACATAGTTATATACTCAATATTTGAGGGGGGAAAAAGCACTTGTAGAGAAGTTCTTATTTCTTTTCTAAGCATCACTGATAGATAGGGCAGATAACTACAACAGGAACAAAATTCTTCAAAGCCAAAGGAGATTCATTCTCTAAACAAGTATCAACAAAAGAAATACCTCAATAACACATTAGTGACACCACTTACTCAATTTGCTCAAGAATGTAACGCTCACTCATACTTCCACATTTTTTAAATGACAGTCATTTTTATGCTTCATATCCGTATTTTAGATTATCTCCTTTTCTGACTAACTATAAGCCTGGTTTAAAACAAAAAAACATACAATAGAGAGCAGCTTCTCTGCTTCCAAGTGGATTAAGTTTCAAGTTTAAAAAAAAAAAAAATAGCCAGAAGACAATGAATTGTGTACAGAAAGTGCTGTCTCTTACCCATTTATGGAGTAGGATTTTCTTGTTTGGCCTAGGGGTTTATTTACTTGGAAAGAAATGACACTTTTCTCTACAATAATTTGCAAACTTCATTCAAACTGTAATTTGAGCTTGACTATCATATTACAGGGTATAACCCAAATCCTTGCTAACAAGGCCCAAAACACATCCTTTCTAAAAGATCACTTGTGCACAGGAGGGACACCCTGTGAGAAACCACACGTTCAGATCCTACTGGCAGCCAAGTTCCATCTGAAAAGGGTAACTTTTGTAAATTACCAGCAGTGAATCAACAAAGAATCCCATCTCCTCAGGCTCAATGCCAGCACTGCCCAAGCTCAAAACAAACACGTAGGAAGTTTACTCCTATTACCATTTTGTGCTGAAAGCAGTTCTCAGCCCTAGCCTTTTGTTTTAAACATAAAAATTACATACACACTATAAATATATAGTATTTAGCAAAGGCTAATTTACACTTCAAATCTTACATTATAGACATTTGTAGTATCTAATGAACACACCAAGTAAATCCTAGGTTAGGACCAGCATCAGCTCCCTCCACCCATGCCAGCCTTGTTGGAATAGAAGAAGCTTTTCCCAAAGGGAAGGAAGAAGGTTACTGCTTGATCATGTATCACTGAACAAGAAATTAGGAACAGCAAGAGATTGTACCCAATAAAATACATGTATGAGCTTTAATGAGCACAAAGTCAAGTTGTAATAAATGCTACAGATAAAACCTAATGCCTCCCCGCTGCTGAGAGGAAGAAGGGGGTGCAGGTCTCTCCAGATGACACTTGGAAACGAGACACTGCTTCCTGCAAAAGGCGTTCCCTAGCATGTTGCTCAGCAAGGCACTCTTTTTGGATAATTTTGCTAAGGTGAACCATTTAATTAAATACAGTAGTAACAGCACACACAGGGTGTGGGAAATACAAACAGCAAACAAAAAGTACAGATAAGGAAGATTAAGGGTACAAGAGAAAGGATGCTGGAAGACAGCAGGTAAGTCCACCTGCCCAAGAGGGGCAAGGCACTGGCTGAATGACCATTGTCACGACAATTCACTGCCACGTTAATCACAAATTATATATCCACTGGTCATAACAGTGCTATCAGGTGAAATGTAAACCCATTTTTATACCTAAATAATGATTTAATGTATTAGATATCACTTCATTTTAAAATAATTAGCAATCCTCTATATGATATTGAAGGAAAGAGTTGCAACTGACATCATCCTCTCATTTTGTTAATTTCAGATTATGAAATACATACAAATGAATGCCTGTGAAATGCAAAAATAAGAATTAATACGTAAGGATATTTGAGAAGAGACACTGATCCTGCATAATTAAGAGGATGGAAGAGATGGAAATGTTTGCTCTTTTTAACAATATTCAGCAACCTGTAATTTAGCAAGCTGCTATCACGAAAAACCTGTTATTCCATTTATCATTTTCTCACCAAACTGGATGAAAATTTCAGTCTCGATTTCATATAAATCTCTGTAACAGTGCAGCTGAACATAGTTCCATAATCGCACCACTGACTCAGCTAAGTAGGGTATATTTTGAGAGAGAAGGAGGTGGAAGACCTTTTCCTTTAGATACACTAAAGTAGCCTTTGAATCAGACTGAGGGACAGAGTGAAAAGGCATCAACAATGCCCACATCAGAGTAATGAAGCAGAAAAGCAGCAGGATCAGCAGCAGCAGAGCGAAGGAGCTGCGAGGACGCTGGACCTCCCCCACTGCAGGCAGGATGGCACCAGTGCCTACGTGACACACGGTGACAAAGCACACACACCACAGCAAGGGTGAGGCTTCAGATTAAGGCCATTCACCTTCCACGTTCTCCATCAGAAGGCAGTGGACGAGTGCACTGGAAAACCACACTTCTTATTTATTTATAGCACCATCGGTGTGCAGCACAAATCCCCTGCCTGATGCTGAACAAGAGGACACAGGAAAATGCCCAAGAATGGCCTTTTGTCATTCTTAATGTATTGGCAAAATGATCAGAAAACCTTTATTTTCAAGATGGGTAAAAAGGTTTTTGCCAATGTACATCATTTACAAGGATTATCCTGCTGGTTAAAAGGCATTTCAGCAAGCTCACTGCTCAGGGTATGAAAAGGTTTTAGGGTGTTACATTAGTTTCCCTCCAGCTATTCACTTGGTGCCAGTAACAGAGTACAGTATTTTTCAAATCCAGCACTCACACTGCATATGTTTTTTGGATGAGTTCCAATTCGGACCAGTTTCAGATGTCAGACACAGAAACATACAATATTTTCCAGTACACTTTTCTGGTTTCTAAGCAGCAGCAACTTAGGACTCTCTAAGTCAGAGATTATGGCATTTTGTGTTTAAAAAAAAACCAAAACAAAACAACAAAAAAACCCTCTAGAAATTTTTCTTCTACAGATATGAAATGAGTATTTCTCCTTTTCATCATCCTGTTCTATCCTGCACATGCGCCAACAGTCTTTACAAAGAAACAAACTGTATCAAATCACAACTTCCATAGAAATGCAACAATGGGCTTTACCCAACTAAAATGCAAATATGGATGTTAAGCAATTCGAAATTTTAAATGCAATTCAATACCCTTTAATGTCATTAATCAATATTCTTTTCAGGAAGGTAATGGCATGAAACAGCTTGCATTAGAAACAGCAACAAAACATTTTGCTAGCAATGACCTGCTTCAATCTTGGTAAGATTGACATCTTTCTCTAGAGTTGGAATAGACAATTATAGCCTTAGAACATGTAAGCTGACATTTAAAATGTCCATAATTGACTACCAAAACCATTTGTTTACCAAGTCACATAAAAAAAAAGAATTATCCAATTGTGTAAAAGTCCATTATAAAGCATTACTTTATAAAAAAAGCAATTAAGAACCAAGAAAAATCTTTATGCAAACCCAAGCTGTTTATTATGAACACTGGATAAATGTCATTGTTTGACTTATCACTCGAGATCAGTATTCAGCAGAACATAACTTCGTTCTTAACTTTGTGCTTATCATTAAAGATTTGTTAATTTTCTGCTGTATGTGCCCCAAGAAATGTTTTTGAACCTCCTATTTAGCAAGTTTGCAATAGATCATAAATACAGTGATAAAATCAGTCTTCATGTCCTTCTTTTCTTGCTCATGCTAGTATATCTAAAAATCATAGAGCTAACATCAAGTATCAGTCCCATATTTTCTTCAAAAATGAACATTATTTTCTTAAAATCTCAAGCAACATACACACTGCACATTCTTTTGCATGTCATGATATGCAGAATATGATGCAGAACCCCATAGTAACAGCTTGTGTCCATAATGCAACTATCACCTTACCACATAATCTAAAACAGAGCAACAGATGAAATGGGAAATGAAAAGAAAAACCCAGTCATAATCAAATCTTCGGTATGAAATATTTAGATTATAAATAGGTTAAGTATAAGCTTATGCAAAATTTTACTGATGATTTTTTTAAACAAGTAGCTTTTCAGAACAGCAACAATATTATTTTGAAAGACATCAAATATGATATAGTACCAGAGCTAGAAACAGTTCCTCAGAGCTCTGCAAGTTTCCTGTTTCAAAGTCTCTCATCTCTAGCACTAGAGAAGTCACTCAAAAGCCACCTGTATCTACTGTACACTTTTTAGACAATAATATCCACATCATTTATATATCTTTATTATTTACATTTTCTTATTATCTTAAGTAACCAAAGGTTCACAAACCCCAAATGTCTATAAAGCCTTTACCCTCCTTCTGCCAGGGATTAGCATATTTAAGAATTCTAGGGAGGCCCTCATGAAACAAAAGATAAGGGCTGGAAGTACCACAAAGAAATGCTTTTCAAGTAGAAATGGGTGCTTTAAAACAAAACAAAAGAAAAAAAAAAGGAAAAAACCCCAACACTTAAGCATTCACACCACTTGCTATTTACCCAGTGACAGAAACAGAGGTTAAAAAAAATAATCACTGCAGAAATTCAAAAGATGGTAACAGAAGTCGGTGTGTAACACAACATGCAAAAGTTACACAGTTCCTTTTTCTTTGCAGCAGAGGCCTCCTCCAAAGATCACTAAAAAGCAGAATATAGTCAAACGCCAAAACAAGCCTCCTTCTCCTGTAAATCAAGTAAACTACCAAAGGGAATAGCAGAAGAAAAAAAAGACATCTCTGTCTCTCTGTCAGGCAAGAAGTTCCCAAAACATCAACACTTAAGCCAAGATTTTCATTGAGACAATGCAGCTTTAAGTTGTTTTATGTGTTTTTTCACACATCAGTAGTGAACTACTGGGTCTCCTGTGCTCCACGGACCAATTGTGGTGAGACAGATTTTTCTCCTAATCGGCTGCTCAATAACTCTAGACAACCCTGTTACTCAGTAATCCAGGAATAATTCTCTCTTTCTCTCCCGGGGCCATTACACTGCCTCTCAACCCACGCTGAAGTAGGATTAGCACCATTTTGCCTCTTCCCCTCCCCTACTTGCTGTTTCTCTTGAGGCAGAGCTGACACTCATGGAACTGCACAGAGAAGCAGTTTGGAGAGATGCTCTGGAGAAAGAACAAACTGGGAACAGGGGAAGGTTAGTCCTGAGAAGCCCTGGGGCTGGCAGGGAAGAGAAGGCAAGGCTAGCTGGCTACCAGTGCATACTGCAGGTGGGTGGAAGTCCACAAAGGTAGTCCCTGCCAGGCCCAGGTTCAGACCAACTTCCATCGCCACAGAACTGCACCCCAGGCTTCACTGCTTCCTTCCAAAGTGAGCCAAACAGCTAACAATTCCACAAATGCAAAAAAAACCAGTATTTTTGAGCCAATGGTGTAATCACTGAAATAGAAAGTTGTACTCATCAAATGCTGGCTGGACCCATGATAGAAAACTGCCATTGTCCTCTGATTGTTTCAGTATTCCATTTTGTGATTCCATGCACGAATTAATACCAAGAACTTTTTCATGGGGAAATTATTTTTGAAATCATTGACTTCTCACGGTGCCTTTATGGGAATTTTACAGAAGTTTAAGATGCAACCTCATCCTGCACTGAGTAATTAAAAATATAGAATTGTACAAAGAAGAGCAAAATACTAAACCTTTGAGCACTAAATGCCACTGCACTTCATTCTTTGACCTCTGTGGAGCTAAAATGTAACATCACCTACTTCACATCAACCTATTACCAAGTACATCTACCAGTCAATGACAAAATCTCAGATTTCTCGGTAAAGAAATGAGAAATGCAAATAAGCTGCTATATTACTGATAACACTTTGGGATTGCTTAGTTCAATTTTTCTGAAGTGCTTTAATACATTTTTGGCAGCTCAGTGAATGGACTTCTGGGTAGTCAATTTGCATATATTTTGATAGAATATGCCAAGAGGTTCTCTGAACATCCCTTTAAATAAACTGTAGAGAAAACATTCATTGTTTCAGTAACTATGAATGATCGATTTCTCTGTCCCAGAGAAATCGGACATGCATACATTCTCTGCATTAAAGTTTAATTGGATTATTTACTAGCAATGTGATTTCCTTCCTGAAAATCATTTTATACTCATCTCTGACAAGCTTCTAGAAACCTCTAGAAGCCAAGCGAAAAGTTGAAAAATTTACCATAATTATATATTTAAAAACAGAGTTTTATTTTTTTTAAAATAAAAAGAAACAAATCCACATTGAAATAGTCAAAATCAAAAGCAGATTGTTGGGCAACCATCACGTGAGTTAAAGAGCAAAATCAGCAATAAGCCTGCTTGTCACAGGTGCCTGGATTCTCCCCAAATTTTATAACTTGCCAGTTTTGGCCTTTTCAGACTTCCTATTCCCATACAGTTTCCTGCTAGCAATTACTCCACACAGACATTTCCGAACCATCACTGAGCAGTAAATCTGTTACTTCCTTCTTTGTACTGACCCTGAGTAACTTCACTCCTGGACAAATACCAGTGGACTTTGGAATTTCAAGTTGCAAATAATCAGACTTGCCTTTCCTTACACACAAGTATTCATGAAATTCAAGACTACTTGTCCAATGCAAACATCTCAGGTCTTCCTCTAAGATAAGGCAAAGGCACTGGGAAAAGGGAGTGTTTCTCCGAGAGATGATGTATAAAGACAGATTAACCACACAAGACAACTGCACTGCATCATAACAAAAATTACTTTACATTAGTTATACAAGAATGAACTTCCATAGTAATGGAAGATAAAAAGGTGTTGGATTACTCAGAACATCTTTTCAATCTTCTTAACAGAAATGGTTACTAAAATAAGGAAACATAAGCAGGCAAACAGTTTCCAAGCCTTTCAGCTTGGAAGGCAGGTGAATCTGTCTGTAGGTGAAAAAAATTCAAAGATTTGCTCTTAGAAGAAAAATACACAGCAACAGAGTCTTAAAAAATTATATCTTATGAACTTTACTAGTTAATCACCTGGACTTTTCATAATGAAGCATTTCTTTTAACTGCTTACACCTTGTAACCCATTTTGTAAAGCACATAAATACTGTATTATTCTACAACAAATTTTGTATGTGAAGTGTTGTTGTGACATTACAATATTTCATGTTGTTACAATCATTCATCTCCTATGCAGAAGAGTCCTGCTTCACCAACAGACATGAATTATGTTGTCAGTCTGATACATGTTTAAAGGGTAAGTTTAGATAGCTAGCTATGAAACCTTGCTCTAATAATATAAAAGAAGAAATAAAGACCATTCTGCACCAGAGGGAAGTGCCACAGGCTCTTCAAATTTACGTTTACAAT
This sequence comes from Parus major, assembly GCF_001522545.3. Classification (NCBI taxonomy): domain Eukaryota; kingdom Metazoa; phylum Chordata; class Aves; order Passeriformes; family Paridae; genus Parus; species Parus major. The sequence goes on along the minus strand of NC_031776.1, from coordinate 11,370,326 downwards.
AGGATATATATGTGTGTTATCAGGAAACCCAGACACTCACAGGATCTAAGTACATACACAGATTGTGTTTCACCATCTAACAGCCCTAAGTTCCTGGATAAATAGTGAGCAGGCAGAGGTAAATTTCTTTCTCAGAATAATTGCCAGAAACATTGAAAATTCCAAAGCAGGGTACAAAAGCACTGCACACTCCCACTATTTAACAAGTGTTGGAGCTGACCCACAGCAGGAGCCCCATGAGCTGCTGTAACTCACCAGTCTGGCAGAAAACTAGGTCAGTAGCCCCACAAAAACAGTGCTTAAATTTCTGCCAGTTAGAGACTTAAATCTGCTTAATGAGGGGTTCCAGATGAGTACAAGGGAGAGGAAGGACTACATTGCTAGAAGCAGGAGAGAAGCTGGGAGAGATTTCATAATGGATTGCTGCTGTAGAAGGATGACTAAATCATCAGCTCCAGAAGCCTCAGCCTCCTGCCTAGTTCCTGAAGGCTCTTGCCAGAATGAGACAAATGGGACACAAGTAAGCAAAGAACTCTAAGTACCCCTCTGCCTCTCAAAGGGCACTCACTCACCAAACCTCAACTACTGTTAATTGCAGACACTTGAAAAGCAATGCCATGCAAACCCCAAATTCAGCATTCATAGTTACAAATTTATACATCATCTTTTAAAAACACATTAAACACCATCCCCACAGAGAAATTACTTCTATTTGCCCTGAAATGAAAAAGAAGAAAAGAAGGGTGGCAGGGGAAGGGATAAGACAGAGAGAAATGTATTTCTTGATAAAATTATCTACATAAAAGAAGCGCAGCTAGAATTTTTTATTAAACATTTTAAAACAGAGTAACTTATTATCTCATGGGTTACTTACTTTCGAGGTAACAAACTGCCCACTAAACCACAAACTGTAAGAATGGTGACACTGTAGCACCATTTGCAAATCCCAGTGCACTGACCCGGGCAAGCACCATTCTGCATTGAATTAATGACAGGTGAATATTGGCCTTTGCTTCCAGCTGCCTAGCTTACATACCAGTCCTGAAGTTTTCACTTTGTTCTACCTCCTCCAAGAGCATCAGTAACACAGATTACATTTCGAAACTACTGAAATGCAGAGTCTGTCCAAACATATGACTATCTGCAGCTGAAAGGATTTGGAGTGTCTTCTAGCTACGGCGTACTATTCTGTGTATATTCAATGAACTGTTAAGAACAACAGATAATTCACTCATAAAAGGGTAAGTTACTCAGAATTCTTCAAAAGTTTACTATAGAGCCTTACCTTAAACAGGAACCGTGGAAAGTAAAAAAAAAAACAAAACTATTTCTTACAATGGTATATATTAGCTCTAAAACCGTTTTCTGTGGGATAATGGCTTGCTTCTAATGAAGTAGTAAATCACAAGGAATAGTTAAGAATCAGAAAAACAAATGAGACATGTATTACTGTTTATGAACAATATTTAGAAAGCTCCAGAGAATTTGTCTGCTAGCTTCAGTGGCCATTAGGGTTGTGTATGGGGGGAATCTACCTTCAAAACTCATTTTTCTCAGTTTCACACAGCTTTTGAAAATGTATCATACCCATAATGACTGTAAAACCCATAAAATTATGCAAGTAAGTTTTAGTAGTAAATATTGTAATGTTGGTTAATATTTGACCTTAGATTTAACATCAAATACACACATGAAAACTCTTACAGATTGCTTTTAAAGACATGCTGACATAACCTAAAGCCTGTAATGATAGTACTAGATAGTAAATTCAAGTTTGTGGTAACAATATTTGAAAGCAGCAAGAATCCATGAGATACTGAAATGTAAGGTGTTCCAAAATTTCTCACAGAATCCAATTCCTTATTTCTGCTGAATTCCTTCCTGATGTCCATCCAAGACAGCCAGCTATCCCTGTCCCATGCTCTGTTCAGATGAGGCTATGGACCTGGGAGGCCTATGGAATCCATGCTGGATGGTCACAACAGGAGCTTCCCATCTGCCAACAAGTCTCTTCTCAGTCAGGTTTTTGCCTGGGATGTGAAGGGTGGGAGTAAGTTTGGAGGTAGAGAGAAAGAAGTGTATTTTTGTTGCTGTTGTTTTAAATATATGATTTCTGCCATCCCAAGAGTGGTCAGCATGCTCTTCTTAACCAGCTTGAACTGAAGTGACCTTGTCTCCACAGCCTTGTTAATAATACCTGAGAAGAGGATCTGTGAATTCCTTACAGGTTCTTGATAAGCAAAGCCATAGTAGCTTATTAGAAGATACTATAGCAAACACACATTTTAGTCACCTTATTAAAAAAAACCAGAAAGCTCTACAAACTTCCAGGGCTGCAGTATCAAATTACAGAGACAAACCCAGCCAGTACTTCGGAAAACCCGACCTGACCTTCTGACTGGCTGCCACAAAATCTTTACTTCATTTAAATTCTGCTCCAATTCTACTCTCTATTGTTTCATTGCTTTAGGGAGCTTTTACTTCACAATGAGGGCACCTCTGCCAATGCAGCCCTGCCTCTGTAAATAATTTACTGGTTACATGATTTCATCATAAGCAGTGACTGGAACTGCAGCACTGGGGAATTTAAAACATGAGTGTTAAAACATGCGCGTACCAGAATCCCCCAACAACCAGTGCCCTATCAAATGCAATGCCTGGCAGACCTGAAGCAGGTCTCTCCTTGCTAGAGGAATCCCACCAAATGTTTCATCAAGATGGGGATGAAACATTCTGTCCAAGAAGGGTAACTACTTCATCACAGCTTCTATAAGCTTCACCCGGCATACACAAAAAGAGGGGGGTACTCTACACTGATTCCTCCCCATATCTTTCAGCCAGTGTCTCACATTCCTTTTTTTCAACACACCCCATGGCCACAGAAAAGTCTTGAGTAAATTAAGAAACATCAAACCTCTTGCTGGCCCCACTAGAATACTAGACTGCCTCATGCAGGCTCTCAAAAACATGGAGGGTGTGTTAAGGTACCTAATCCACACCAGCCAGCTGCACACCTACGCCTGCACAGCCATTAAGCACTGTCTTCACAAGAGGGACCACGACAAACATTTAATTCTTCTGTAAAGGCCTTTGAAACCATCTTTCATACATAAAACTAGTTGTCAGACACACAGTTTATGCCACTGGGATTGTCCAAGAGACAGAACACAAAAATTTGTCTCCCCTGGATACAAGGTTTTGTTATTCGGAAGCCTGACTGTAAAAACTGGAGCATGTGCAGCTCTGAGGAGTTTAATGCTCTTGTGAATAGGTCCATTAAAAACACTCACCTGAATACACATTCTCCTGCTTACAGAGCAGAAAACAAGCTTGAGCAGTGACCAGAACACTGTCCTCCACAGATGCTAGCTTGTTTGAGAAGCACCAGGAGTGGGGACAAGTTGCAGAATAGCAGGGATGTCAATTCTCCATCATTAGATAATGGAGTAGTTGCCTGTCTTCTTAAAAAAATTTGCTAGTAGTTACAGATTTCGCCATGCAAACTCCATGAAATTACTGAGTACTGAATTAATATCTTTAAAAATTTGTTAATAATATTACAAGAAATTTAAGCAGAAGGAAAGTTTTCATCATAATTGCAAAACAGCAGGAGACAGTGGTAATTCAGATCAAATAGGTTACAAATATTTACATTAACACACCAGGTCTGTTTTGTTATTGGCTTTTTATCCTGATTCAGTTTTGTTAAACTGACCACCACAAGTACTCTTGTTCTCATTTATCTTCACATTATTTCACCTCAGTATGTTCATATACATAACCTGAAATTCAAGTTTTAGGAACTCTTCTAAAAAGTAATTGCACTGTTAGCTACCTTTTCAATGTTAGCCAATTGAGGACAGCATTGAGGGACAGTTGGGTTGACATTATTTATATTTACTTACTTTTAATTTAAATTGAGAGAGGAGGGAGCAATTACATTTATTATAACCCAGCCTGGAATTCTGCCTGTAATTAAGGATCTGACACATCTTAGAAGAACTCCATTTTCAGTTGCTTAAGACATTCACTGAACTATCAGTGAGGTCACAGATTTCATACAGCAAGCACTTTTCTACTTTTTTACTTAGAAGTTAAAAACAGACTGTTAAAATGATGTTGTCATGCCTGCAGTAAGACTAGAAAAAATAGGTTGTGAAGTCCCTATTAAAAGACGTTTTTTAAAGTATTCTGTTGACGACTTCTAAAAGTGGAAGAAGCTGAATTTAAGCTGTGGCAGACGGGCTGCCTCATACCAAGGGTGTGGCTCATGGTTGGTTTGCGGCGAGCTTTTTATTTTCTTGTGGGGAAGTGGAAGGGGAACAGAGAGAGGATTGCTCATATTCTTGACAAAGTACCAAAATTATAGGCCTCTGAAAAACTTCAGAAGAGGTTGTTAGTTTGGAAACTCAATTTTTCAGACCAGCAGCACTGGACACGTTCTACAGTCTCTCTAGGACATGGGATTGTTGCACATGCTGCTTCCATAGACAGGGAAAAATCTGGTGCTTTTCAAATAAACTGAGGTGAACTTCAGCTCCTCATCCAGCAGCCAAGCAGCTACTCTGGTAAAGATGGAAATAAAAGCATGACTCTGTCTTTTAATCTTCCTTTCCCCAGGGAAACACACAAAATAGAAAAAAAGCCCCAAAAATATGAAGAAAGCTGGTATGCGAAAAACAGTGAAAAGGCAGAACACAGGTCAGTGGAAAAAGCAGCAGTGGTGCCACTGCTCAGGAAAGCAGACAAAAGCTAAGGAGGTCAAAACCAAGTGAAAAGACCAAAAGCCAGGGAGAAGATGTGGCTGCAGCAGAAAAAAAGAAAGACTGGAAATGCTTGTGGTCTCCAATAAAGAGTAACTCTGCCTTGCAGAAGCAGCTTTTTATTCTTCCCCTGCTCACCCTCTAGGTCCCTGGCATTTATTCTATGATTCTGGTCACAAAGTTGTGCTTAGGAGAAAAATATTATTGTAGCAAACAGTAGGACATAAACTGCTCACTTCAAAGCATACAACAAGAGATCTTTTTTATAACATCTTGCTTTCACTATATGAAGTTTTGAGTTTGTGGCTGGCTTTTTTATCTCTTTTTAAATTAATTTCTTCCGTAACCTCACTGGGGTATCTGGATGCAACTCCACATATTTGCATTCTGTAGTATTTAGAGAATTACATCAACAAATAAAAATTGTAAGATACCATGCATTTTTAATTGGTTTGCAGATTCCTGTTTAGCACCAACAAACTACATACTACAGACCTGAAAGTAGGAACACGTTCATACTATGGCAGACACAGATAATTATGCACAAATTGTGTGCATGCATCATCATCAGAAATCTACTCCTTAGTTTATTTACTAAGAAATCTATAAACACTTTCAGCAAAGAACAATTCCTCTCTGTCCAGTCTTTTCTGGTGACTAACTCAAATATGTGGTTTTTTCCACATGCTTACACAGATCTTTATTCCACAGCCCCTGTGAAGAGGATTCATTCTTCACGCTAGGCTAGTGCCTACCTGGTGCTTCAGCCGTTCAGTCACAGGGGAAAATCAAGACAGAAAAAAGTTAATCTCCAATTATGTTACCAGCAATCTTGCACCTCACTAAATTTTCATGTTAAAATTTCACTACTTCCAAGTAGTAAACCATTGAAACAACCTTTTCTATTAAAGATGTCTTATCTTTCCATCTATTCACCAATACTCTATCACACATTCATCTGTATTCCACAACAGAAGACTGTGGTACTTTTAATTCTACTGTACTTTTTCATTATAGTTTGAAATCTGCACCTAGTCAGAATGTTTCCCACAAAGTAAAGAAACTATAGCTCAGTGTCCATGTCCACTTTCATAACAGTTTTCATATGGTCATAATGTAAGGTTTGGCAACTAGAGCATTTTAATCCAAAAATCTAGTAATAATACATTGCCCATTTTGGAATTTGGATGCTCAAAGTTCCAACTGTCCGAAGATGACTTAAAATATTGTCTCCTAATTCCAAAGCCAATAACTTTAATTAGGACCACAGTCATCCTGAGCTTGCTCTCTCACACTCACAAAAAGCCTTAAGAAAAATTACGAAGCTCACCATTAGCAAAAATAAGGGCTGTTACAAATAGGAAGAAGTTGGAAGTCAAATGATTAAAACAAAAAAATAGCCACAACTACATGAAAGTTTCACCATAGTATGTATCTTAAAATTCACCAAATTGCACTGAGAAGCTGGAAATATCTGAGTAAATCCATATAATCTTCTTTTATTGATTATCAGACAGTAGCTGACTGGACTCCCTCACGCTAAACTTAATACTTGAGATGGAAAAATTAATAGCTTCAGAAAAGGTTAAATGGAAACACTCTTAGGGTTTCATATGTTCATTTAAATGTCCTTTGGGTCTAGGAGTTTCTTGGTATCTACAAAGAAAGCAGGACTCAGAATAATGCTACATGTACTAGTATTAGACACCAAAGCATTCCAGCAACATAAGTGGATAATGCTAAGGCTCAAATTACCTCTTCTCTCTTCTGCACAGACTTGAAGAACATTGGGCAGTAAAGAGAAACAAAAGTGGAAAAACCAAAGGAAATACACAAATATGAAAAAAGAGGAAATAAAAGTAATGAAATTCCAGCAATGTGTCCACGTCTTTACAATTTGTTTTTTCTCGCAATATAAAACCCCAACTAGATTCACTGTCAAAAGACAAGGAAGAAAAAAAGCTACACAGGGAACATTCTAGTTTCCTGCTGCTTCTAAGAAAAGCAGTGAAAGCGTGTCAGAGTACAGACACTTGGAACTGCTAATTTAGATGCAGTTTAAGATTAGAAATTCACTTTCATCTAAAATAAGGAACATCCACCATGCCTCTTCGAAATAAACACTTTTTGCTGAGTCATTAAAATATATTTAAGTAGTTGGGCAATTGTACACACTACTTCTTTAGTCATCTGTTTCTTAGCTGTTTCATTAAACATCACAGAAGCAGCTCAATCAAAAAGACAAAGAGCATGAGTGGATGATACAAAACTAGAACTATTTGGAATCTGTGGCCTGCTTGGCATAACAAGTTGAAGAAATTAGTAGTGGTCAGGAATGATATAAAAAACTCAAACAGCAATAGGGTAAGACACAAAGCAAAACACTCCAAAATATATTTGAAATGACAGCACTTTCTCTTTTGAACTTTTTGCATAGAAGTGAAACAGAGCAGTTAACATTGGTGAGAAAGCAATAAACGAATTTCTAAGCATTCCAAAACCAAAATTTCCTTTTAAAATTGGCATCTCTAATAGTTGTATGTTTTGCGATAAAGCTGCCACTTTTCCTAACTTTTCTCTCTGAGAACAGCTTTACTTATTACAAAGCTATCACAACCAGCTTCCTAGCATGATGAATCCCAAAAAATCCATCAGTTTGGATCATAATGAATGGATGATGAAGTGGATGACAATGCACTTGGAGGCAGCAAAGCAGATATCTGTTCCTTTTCTCTGGTGGCACACTAAGCAACAGCAAGATAGTTCATCTCACTGTGGTCCTCCTCCCATCCACTGTCAATATTTTTTTTTAAAGTACTGTCATGCTTTTGCTCATTACAATTACAGCTGGGCCTCAATGTTTGTTTTTTCCTTTTAAACATCTGTACTGCAAAAATCAATGTGTGCAGAGTTGTGTGTTCTGAAACACACAACTGGTGTTTCAGAACAGAACACCCAGGGAATGAGGCTTGTCTCCACGACCCAAGAAAACACGAGATTTATGGCAACTTAGACAATTGTTTAGAGGGGAAAAGCAGCTATTTTTAACTATCCTTCTTAGTGGCGCACTTAAGGGAGGCTCCCATTTCCTTTCTTCATCTTACACAGCAGCCGTAACTACTATTTCCTTTTCTCTCAGCTGTTTTCACAAAATATCAGGGCTTGCAACTATGCACTGTCTTCAATACTGTCACAGGTTCAAAGCAAAAGCCAAATACTGCTCCCAAACCAACTTCTGCCCTAAAGGGCAGCAGGCAACTTTACCTTTGAGTGCATCTATTTCTGTTCCACACAGAAATAGCAAGCCTGAATTAGGTAAGGCCTTGAGGCCAGCCAGGGGAGCCAGACTTAAGCTGCTGGTGTATAAGTGTAAAAGGGGATGCAGACCTCACACAAACAGATTCTGATTGTGCTGCTCAAGCACTGCTACTTGGTGGGATCATTTGCACTTGGAACAACTAAATTCAAGTACAGGAATCTGTAGAGACAGACAGCACTGCATGAATTGTCAGCTCCTGATGTCCAAAAGCAAATATTTGGTGGATCAGTGAAGAGGAATTTAAGAGCTTCTCTCTTGGAGTACCATTGCCGAAATCCTAGTTAACTCTGAACTCTCATTTAATTCTGTTTATTTTAAAGTTGTGAAAAGTTTATTGCCATAAGGTAGAACAAGTCTTCTGCTAGAACAAGTCTTCTGCAGTCCTTAGCAAAACTAGATAAATGCTACCATATGCCAAGTATGGGACATGAGAAAGGAACTCCGTCTTTGTCCTCAGATGGAGACATTTGAGATGAAGACAGTATTTGTGTTCACATTTGTATACATTTGGGGAATAAAAACCGGAAGGATAGGAAGGGCAGAGCAAGCAAAGGCTACAGCAGTTCTAAGCTAACTTCCAAAGACTGATCTCATCAGTCTTGCACAATACAATTCCAAACACAAAGATGAGAATTCAAAATAAATCTAACAGAACTACAAGGTATCTGCTATCACATTAATGACTAGATACAGATCTCCAAGAGCACATGATCATTTTCTTTTTGAACTGTCACACCCACCTTCCCCTGCCACACAGGAGTTGATAATGCTGAGAATAATTTTGTTTTTTGTCTACACAGTGACAAATTATATTACCAGCTATTAAGATTCTCAGAGTTTGTGTTCTGCAGGACAATAAAAGTAGAAAAATAAAGGAGTCTTACTTTTTGAAAGCATACCCGAAGAGTCAGAGAAGCTAAGCATTCCTCTAGGGAAGAATAAACTTCAGTCTCTTGCACTTCCTTTATGTACCCCAGTTGATCTGAGCACTTATCAAAGATCTCTTTTTAGTAACATGATACAACTTGTTTCTTTTCATTAAGGAGAAGAAATGCATATAACAGCAATGTTCAAGTAGAAATAAAAATGTCTTTCTACAATAACTGAAATAAGGGCAGTAAGCAAAATTTAAGAAGAGATGCATAGTATCAAGAAAGAAGCCCACATACAGAACCACCTCTGAACTGGGGGATGTAACATCCATGGGGAAGAGAGAATCAGTAGACTGTGCAACTGTGAAAGTCTATTCCCTGCAAGGCCTTGGAATTACCCCTTTTTCACTAAATGAGGCAAATACCCTGCTGAGAAAAACACCTTATAGAAACTATCATAGTGCACAAAGCATCTGAATTAAGGTCAAATAGTTGCTATTACGATAGTTTAGAGAATTATATAACTAATTTAATGTTTATTTATGATGCTATGTTTTTTCGGTAATTTTGATTTTGTGAATGAAAACAAAACTACAGAACTGTGCTCATTCTCTGCTAAGAACATTTGCATCTTCTTTAAATGCTCCACTTGGATCTTAATCTGCAGGATTATGATCTCCTGCTTAAGCAGTACAATTGACAAGGGAGTAGGAAGGATGTCCACAAAGCCAGATAACAAAATATCAAATTACAGTGTTAATTTACTTAATTTGTCCTACAGCAACTCAGCATCTGCATATTCAAAACGTCTTTTCAGAAGCTATCTTAACACCGCAGGTTAGGAACATGCACAGAATCAACCAAAGTACAGTAGCTGGCAAACTAGTTTCCATCTGAACTCATCCTCTTCCTTTACATCACTTTGTTAAGAGTTAACAAGTATCCTCAAACTGTCATGGTGCATCTCACTCTTTGTGCCTCCTGTGCCATTAGGGACATTTGCTATTAATTGTTTGTCCTCACATAACCAAGAAAACTTGAAAATACCTTTCCACACTTTCTTCAACAGCTCCCACATTCTTCCACTCCTAAGTCCTCTCCAATTAATTCTGGCAGTTGCAGATCTAAGGCTACAAAATACAGCAGAAATACTGAAATACGGCTCACTCTGTGCTACATCATACTCACCTCTTAATTTTGCTATGCCTTAGAAGTAGACACCATCAACTTTCATAATTTAAATATAATCAGAAAAAAGCCCTTTTCCTGTAAATGCTGTTTGAAAAAGTCAAAGCTCACTCTGTTACTCTTCAATTAGAGAGTTGAGTTTCTACAAGTGCTTCCTAATACTTACTGCTATAAAAGTGCACTTCAAACTTCCACCCACCTCTACTAGATAATAAGCTTTTCCTTCAATCAAACATAATTAACTGTACAGCAATTCATTAAACCATTTCTTTCAAAAACCACCAACCCTATAAAATGAGAAGAAACCAGCATTCTGCAATTCTGACCACATCCTTTCAGGTGAGACCCTTAACTCCAGGATCTGTGCTGCTGGTGATGGCACTGAGCTCTCTCCTTGCCTTTCTGTGTGCCCACCACAGCACATTCTTCAGCTGCAAGGTCACTTTTAAGAAGGTGATTATCCCGCCTTGTTTGCTGTAAGATGAACGATGCTCTCGTGCCTGTCTAGACTGAGACTTGATGGAATGCAGTTACCTCTGCACCTCGTATTCCCACACCTCACGGAAGTGAAGCAAGCTTCAGTGTTACCAATGAAGCACTGAAACAAGCTGCTTTATGTAATTGCCACAAAGGAGTTTACTATCGGATTCCATCGCATACGTCATCCTCCTGTGCTATTAAATATTTCAGCTAAATGTAATAACTGTTTGTTTGTGGTATTCCTAGATTTTAAACTAGTTGGTTGCAGTTAGATGTTGAAAGCACATGTTGGCAAAATAAAGGTAAATTCATGACATGCTTATTCTAACCATCCTAAAAAGAATAACAAAACCAAGGGTGGAGAAGGATGGACAAATCTAGGAAAGAATCAAGACACAAATTCCTTCTTCTGTAATAACACTGGTAAACATCCAGCCAGGATGTCTAGTTTTATCTGGGGAAGCCAGGATATTGCAATAGGCTTACTTCTCAGGGTTTCCTGGCAGTCTCACTAAAACGCCTGATCTCCAAAACCTCTATCAAGTTCAAAGAACTAACTATAAATTAATAAAGTATTCAGAACACAGGAATACTAAAAAAGCTTTTGGGATATACCGGCATCTTGTATAATAAGCATCTGGAAATAGAATATAACTGCACTGGACTTCATTGTCCCTGAGTAATTCTGGGTTTAAGCTTATAGCATGAATACAAAAACATGAAAAAAGCAACACTGAGAAGCTCAGAACTGGCCTCACATCAGCACAGAAAAGGAAAAGTGACTTATTTAAACTTCCATTTAAATACAGAGCACTCACATAAATATTCATTTTCCCCTCAACAATTAGATACAGAAGAGAAGTTAGTTGGTACAATAAAAAAGTTCAGTATGTAGAATTATCTTGATTTATCCTCAATTAGAAGCCTGTCTAAAGGCTGTTGACGTCTTTGGGTTCTTCTTATGCATTATATGCACGAACATATTGCAGGAAGACTGGAAGTGATATACAACAGTGTCATTAAATGTATGTCAAATTCTGATGTCTGAAAACTATGGATTTAACTACATTTTAAGATCTGAACTTGGCAGAAAAGATACCATATGCACAACAAATACATGAAACCAGCACTAAAGAGAAGCCATACTTCATCTTGCTGTAGTAAAGCAACAATAAAACATAGGTACTGTATATGTAAAACTCCACAGCCTTTCAATCACTTAAATGAAACACTGGTTCTCATGAATATGTAACAACAACTTTATGAAAGATTAATCATAACCCAAAAGACAAAATAATAAAAAAGGTTGAGATTTTAAGCAAATTCTTATTTCAGTTAGTACAACTGTGGATTATTCAGGCCCTCTGTAAAAAGGCTCTGCAAAGTTTTGCATTATATGCCACATAAAAACATTTTTTAAATGTTTTTAAAAGTGAAGTTTTTGTTTTTCATCTGTTTCTTTCCAGTTCAAACAAAAATCTGCTGCTATTAACATGAGCATTGGCTACACACAGTGCAGTTCAGACAGAATTCTAGGTCACATTCTGGATTTACTGGCAATTTCAGATGCTTTTTCACCTAGCTAGTGCAAGCTTCTTCTGAAACAGGGCATCCAGGAGTAAGAGGACAATGCACATTGCCCTGGTGCTACACACAATTCACTCTTCACTATGGGTCCCCCGGTGTTTAATGAGAACCTTAATTAACTGCAGAGCTTTTTATTTTCTTCCACCTATCTTCCTCCCTCCTTAATGGATCACCAACTCTGTTTCTTGTTTTGTTTATACCACATTAAAAGCCCATTCTTTATCTTTCTGCATACCTTATTATGTTCTCAGCTCAGTTCTTTTGTTACTAACCCTTCTCCCACTCTTCCAAAACTCAAAGAAGAAATCAAGTTGCTGACCATGGTATCACTTGGACAGTATTTGCTTCCTTTTGCAGAGCTTCACTTTTTCGAGATGAAAGACTTTGTTTTGATGACTGCTTCAAAGTACATCACATCTGAATAATTTTTTCCACATTTAACTCTTCCATTCCTCAACAGAACTCAATTCAACATCCCTTTCAGTACATTCCCTCTTAAATGCCTCTAGATTTCCTCAGTGAAGTGACTCCTGCTCACAACATTCTTATCACTCTCATATATTATGGTACCACTTATTATTCAAGTGTCTTAGGACCTCACTGATTTTTTTTCCTCCCTGCACATTAAGAAATGATAAGAAAATATTCTTACATTCTCAAAGTGAAACCATGAAGTTGTTTGAGTTAGTATATTGTTACTGTATCTCCAGTCCTACTTACTATAAATAAACCCCCCTTTCTCCTCATTTTTAAATTTACCATGTGATGTCATATTTGGATTGTGTATTCCTGTGCCCAAAGGCCACATCTTCAGATTTAAGTAGCTATAGAGTCTACATACAGATTAGCAAAATGATAATAAGGGAGTTGTTTTGCACACCAACATTCTATTCCAGTATTTCTAAGAAATAGTAAAAAAAAAAAACAAAAAACTGAGAGAAGCTAAATTTGCTGACAGCTTCCTTAATGGTACTACTTCTCTGGTAGGAAACAATAAAAGCAAAGAAAGTCTCTCTGTTTGCCACTTTTGAAATTCCTAAGTCTGTATGGAAAAAAATCAGGAAAAAATATTTACTAGATTTAAAATTCTTGACTAAAACAATGAGAAACAACTGTAACCAAATTATTGTGTTTGCTGCAACAGCATTCGCTACGACAGTGTCGTGGTTTTAAACCATGACAGACAGATTAAATTTAACTAAAATTTAATTAGGTCAGATTCACCTTAGCATAACTAAAAGAGAAATTATTTAACAGGTCCTGATAGAATCTGGATGTAATTAGTAAGTGTAAAGTTTATCCATCCTGCAAAATAAACCATTTATGAGGACTTTTTTTGAAATTAAGAATACCATGCAAACAGTAAATTTGCTAATATTAAAATACTAGGTTTTAGCAGAAGAGCACAGTGGTAGGCTGGAATTTTGGTAACATACCGAGTACATAAGGATACATACAGACACACCCAAATATACATGTATGTTTCACAAGTCATCTTCACTGTATCTATGTCACACACATTACAACAGAGAATCTCCATATTTTCTATATAAAAAAGACCAGAGATCTTTTACAGAAATCCAAAAAATGCTGCAGTGGGCATGAGGAATAATTTATCCTACTGCTTCCACATCTTTTTTCACTCATTTAAATTCACTGAGTCATTCATCCCTGCCTGCAGAGCCGAGTAAGAATAGCACAGAAGGCTGGAACGAGTTCTTCCACTTCTCAGCCGAGTCCGTGTCCAATAGGCAGGGAGGCAGGAGAGGCAGGAGGTGTTCCCTGGGCTCCTGCTACAGCTGCACAGCCCAGGCCTGGCTGGGTATTTCGGTCATGGCAGCTGCTCCGGCTGCAGCTCCCCAGCCTGGGCCATTACAGCCAGAAATAAAGGAAAAGAACTTCAAATATGCAAACGTAAGAAACCAACACCGTGGTGGCATCCAGACAAACTTCATTACAGGGTTCCTTTTATCCTTCTCTGTTTCCAAGTGAAATTATTTTAATATAGAAAGCTTCTTCTTGGGTTAAGTGCCTGCTTTTCATATATATGGCAGTGCCACTGTCTAACTAAAAAGGCAGCTGCTACAATTTTCCTACTACATCCTTAGTTTTCTTCACCTTATTATTTGGCTTTACATACCACTCATATTTTAGACAGGTAAATATAATAATTTATTTTAAGAACTGGTAATCATTTTAAAACATCTTAATTTTCAGCCAAGTCCCTTCTCTACAAATAAATATAGAAAACTAATTTCTAGCGTTTAGGTTTTAAACAAATAAAAAGACTGACAAAAGTTCACTCCGTACAGCACATTATCTTCTGCAAAAATTATGTCCACACCGAGATTTTTGTGGCTTGGAAGGTATGGGAACACTAAGCCTCCCAAAGAAATCAGCTTTACTGACTTTTCTCTGTAGGACAACATCAGAAGGAATTTTCAAGTACATTCACTAACAAAATAACTACAACAGAACCACTCCTGTCACTAACAAAAGCAAGCATTTTTTACAGTGGATAACTAAGCATACTGTAGTGAGATAATTTATTTAATACAGTCATTACTAGAGAAAATAGCTTTAATGGTATCATAACCCACTATTTTTCCTGATACAAGTTTGTGAAGTCTAACAAAGGATTGTGGATTAATTTTAATTTCTGGAAAAATCTAATTAAGGTCCTTTAACATGGATGGTCTAAGAGTATCCTATCAAGAATCTGCTGTTTTAATTGTAGAAATAAAATTATTTATTTTTAACAGAAACCAAACCATCCTGAGGAAGTCTCATAAGGCAAAAGCAAGAGCAGTAGAGCATGTTTAGTCAGTTGTTCTTGTCCCTGAACTATATTAAAGCTTCTCACACCAGGTAAACCTGACCTTTGTGACTTATGCAGAGGGAAGTGCGCTTCATGCCAAGAATGATGAGCTTGAGATGACACTGCCAACGCCCAACACTTTGATATTAATTGAGTGCTGCATTCTCTAATGTTTAAACTAAGGAGTCCAATTAACATACATGACCTATGATCATACTTAGAGCCATCTCACCACCACCAAAAAACCCCAAAAAAGCCTCTTACCCATCTTTTCTTACAACTCAATATAGTCAAAGGATATATAGTAGAATAAGCAGCAAAAATGTCAGCTTTTGGCTGGACATAATAGTAAGAGCTTCTGTACTGACTTGTTAGTGGCAGGTGGGCAAGGTAATGCAAGGTTCCCTGTACCACTACCTGTGTCATTGTCTGACACTTACTCCAGCCCAGAAGGTGACAGTACATACCTTCCCACTATTCCTGCTTAAACAAATAATAAAACTATTTTTCATGAGCTTCACAGATTGAAGCAAATATAATACATTACAAAAACATTCAGAGGGACCACAGGAAAAGCCTGAGTTCCAGCACTGTTGAAAAGAAGATCATAACGAAGCTTGATGTGTGGGATAGCTGAACTACAGTGTATACACAGGACAATCAGCTAAACGCAGTTTTGAAAGTGTGAAAAACAATGCATACCATTTAAGTTACTCATGCACATTGTGAAGCTCATCAATGGATGTTAGCCATTCAGTAAAGCGATTTGGACACTGTCTTGCAAGTTCAGTCAAAAAAATTGGCTACTACATTGTCTCAGAAACACCAGTTGTCCCGTAAGTAGTAATTGCCTAGAAATGTGACTTTACCCACACCTCCCACAGAAGGGATCCCTCATTCTCCCCCAGATCTCCTACAGCATTCCAAGTGAACAGGAAACAGAATATTCTGTGCATAGTCCAGAACAGTGTATGCACCAACACATCCGTGCACTGACTGAGCAACAAGCTTTAAACAGAGTTACCTGGCCTGAGTTACATTCCTCTTTTCCCTTGAAAAACCTCTACCTTGGAACTGTTTCCTCTATTCAGTTTCTAATTTTTCATGAAAACAGTAGCAAATTCATCTCTTGAGACTTTTCTCATCTTTCACATATGGTTGAAATTGGCTAGCAGATTACAGAGTTAGAGGTGGAGGCAGAAGGGTTAACATATGTCAAAGACAGTCTTCTGGGTCCATAGTGCCTATTTCTCCTTCCTTCTCTCACAGAAATAATAAACCAAAGAGAAAATACAGAGTACTGAGAGATGCAAAAGGTAGACATATTTACAGTTCAAAACAAAATGATCTGATGCACATGATCTGATGCAAACTCAAGAAGGCAACTGACAAAACTGACACATCCCAGTGACTTGAAACAAAATGCCATCACCACCCAAAAGCTTGTGGTTTCGAAACTTACAAGACTGAGGGAAAAAGAGAAGGGTAAAGGCATCATCTAAATAACTATGTCTCATTCATTCTCACAAGAAAGAAATCTTCAAAAGTGCTACCTACAACTATGCTTTCCCTCTCCTCCCAGTGCAAAAGGTTCATTCCACTCATTCTCCAAGCAAGTCTGACAAATGTTCAGCCACTATCTCTGTCTGGCTGTCTAATATGCCTCACCCCACAGCAAACCAAACCGAATCCTTCATCCTTTCAAATCTCTCCTGTCCCAACCTTTCTTCCTCCTCACCACACCCCCCGACTGACCTCTCCTATCAGATTCTCAGCTGCTCAGCCCAGCTCCCAGCTCTGCAATTAACAGATGAACAGACATCTCGAGTCAGGAAGGCACCATCAGAAATCAAAATTTTTTGAAGAGCACAGTTTTCCAAGTTTTTTAGAACTGCAAAATTGCATTTTAAAACACTTATGTCAACTCAAGGTTTTCATCACAGATTACTGTAGCTAAGGGCAAGACACTAAGCTTTAACACAGGAACTTATCTAAACTGATATTCCCCGGCAACTGCCTGCTTGTGTACTCTACACTACATTTTCAGGTGGATTGCCACATATTCATTAAGGCATATCTTAAACAATCTTGCATTATAAAAGAGGCAAAAAAAAAAATCTACTACTGTTGCATTATGAAAAACATTACAATTAAGCACTGTAACAGGCCAGACTACTTAGGCTGTGAAATCCCTCTTCACTGGAGATTTTAGAGATGTTAGACAGACATTATTATCTGAAATTACACAACCAGACCACGGAGGAAACAGAGAAATCACTTCCAGCCTTATGTTTCTGTGAACTTATGCTTCAGGGGAAAAAAAAAAAAAAAAAAAGAGAAGGAAAGAAACACCAAAACCCACAAACAAGTAAAAAACAACCAACCAAAAAACCCTCAAAACAAAACACCATAAAAGCCACACTACAGAAAATCAGTCTGTATACTGAAATGTGAAATGTTGGTCTTTTGGGGAACAGTTCCTGTATGTCACTTATTCCTAAATTCAAAATCAAGCAGTGAGTAGCTCCACTAAGTCTACAATCTCAATAAAATTAATAGTTACTGCCTGTAAGCTATGCACAGATTCCAGTCCTACCCAACCTAAATCATCACCCAGCCTGTTTTATTCAGGGCATAAACATTTTGTTCCAAATGAAACTTTACACTCAGCTCACAGCCCTGGCTATAAAGTTATATTCTGCCCAGAAAATGACAGCACATAGCACAGCCAGACTGAGTCCAAACACAATGCAGCTCCAGCACCAGGCACTCTGCTGTTAGGAATAAAACATTTCTGAAGAACCCAATATAACTTTCTTGTCTCTCCAGTGAGAAAGGCAGAGGAAGATGGTATCTGCCAAGGAAACAATGCCACTGACTACACAAATTACTGATAAACACTTAATGAAATACAAAAAAGAAAGAGGAATAACAATGTAGAAGTCAACAAAATTTTTTTACAGAAATTTTTAGTAAGTGCTAGGGAGATGCCATCAAAATAACCACTTCAACAAACTTCACTGTAAGTATAAGTAATTAAGTAATACAGTTATGCTTCCCTCTTTGTCCAGGGTGAAGTATGCCTTCATCAGAGAAGAATAGGCAGATAATTGAGCCAACTTTTTATACATGGTTCCTTCAAGGGTAAAACCATTGAGAGGGGAGCAAGGTATCTGTGTAATGTCTCAGGGCTAGAAATTTGAGTTCCTCAGCCACCAGATGAGCACAGCTATTTCCTCACAGGCTGTGCCTGCAGTACCCAAGTGCTGAGATTTGCCTGGAAACTGGAAGCACCTTAGTTGAAATATCGAGGAGTTCACACAGGCTGATATACCTATTGGAAAAAAGGCTCTTCCCAGCGGGGTGAATGGCTCTGTGCAGAACCCTGGGCTTTCACAGCTACACAATTTCTTTCACAAGCAGACAGCCCACAAAGCCCCAGCCTGGCGTCCAGGCTGTGCTTGTGCTGTGATTATCCATCAGGCATACCAGTGTGTTCCTCAAGCCAACAGCCTGGTTTCCATCTCCTAGGCTAAGACTACTGAGACAGCTCCCAACACAAACAGAAAATAAACGGACTTCTTAGGTTACATTTGAAAAAGCCATAAGCAATGGGTGTAGCTCTAGTAAATAGGTAGAAACTGGGGTGCAGGTAAGTTTAAAAACCCTCACTGTTTAATAGGCAAGATACACAGAAACAGTTACTAATTCAAAACACTGAATTGGAAGAACTGAGTTGAATATCCAAGGGATATTTTTCCTCGTGTCACTCAATTCTCATTTCAAAGAAATTATGATGAGATATTAAAGTAACTTTAACCAGCAAGACAGAATTAGATAAAGATGCTTCAGTTCATTTTAATTAATAATTAAAATTATCATTAAAAAATATAATTCAATCTCTATCCAATTCCTTTCATGCTTTAATTTTTGTAGCCCTGTTGAACCATATAGATACAGATTTAGGAAAATACTCCCAAAGATAAAAGGATATTCTGTTTGATTTAATTTTTACCTTTTATTTTCTGCAACTAATTTACACATTAGACAGTGGAATGCTGTCTACTCTGGACATGTATGCAGAAGGAAAAGTGGTTCAGTATTGCATATCACAGAACGTAAGCAAGTGAAATGAGGAAAGATTGTATCTTTAATATCTGGTCTATATGGACACCCAAACAAAATTCTTTCACAATACTGAGGAACAGCTCAAAGGTTCACCAACCACCTCTTCAGGCACAAACCCTCATGATTAACACACCAGAATTCTCCACAATATAAAGACATATTTATACATGCCTCATAGTTCTAAACAAAATATTTAGAAATAGGTATTTCAAATAACTTGAGAAATAAAGAACAAAGTATTGCAAACCATTTTTTTGAACCTCTACCCAAGACTGTTGTCAGTAAAATGTCCTCACTGAGGCATTTCTCTTTACAAGGCCTAATACATTATTTAAATGCAGACTTACCAGATAATTGTTAAGATCTGTATTTTATAGAGGAAATCAGTAATATTCTCTTCCTAATAATCAGCAAATATTTCTGAATCTAGAGCTAGTTCTTTATTTTATCTTCAATTACAAAGGGGAAGGAAAAACCACATTCTTTCTTCATTCATATTCCAGATTATGAGTGGAACTATCATCTACAGCCCCACAGCAAGACTTTTTTTTTGTCATCTTCTTTATTCATCCTTTTATCTTCCCTTTCCTGTCCATACTAAGCCCAGGTCTTTGTGGAGCTCTCCCCAGAGAGGTCCAGATATTCTCCTCCAGACAGAAACTTAAAAACCTGTTATCAAAATACTTTCCCTCTGATGTCATGATTTTGCATTTATAGACACTCAATTCTATACACTGCTGAGATATAGTATCTGTTCACTAATCAGAAGTAAGAATTAATAGAGGTTTCAAAGCTACCAAGGCAGCATTTTCACTCTGATGGGAGCATACAGTTCATACTTTGGGGGAGGGGAAGAGAAGAAAGAGTGTTGGCTCTTTCATGAACATAAAAGGGCAGAATTACACATTAGTGTAGCTTCCCCATGTATAGACATTTTTTTCTGAAATGCAGTGTAAACTTAAAATCAACCATTAGCTTCTTTAACTAAAGCTCAAATCACCCACATAATAACTTTTACAGAGGATTATGACTAAGTTATTTTAAAATGTGAATTGTTAAAATTTCACAGTTAAGAAATAAATCACAATGGGAAAATAGGTTCCTATTCACAAAACAACCAACCAAGCTGGCATCATTAATACCCTTTTAGCAAGGCAGAACTGAAATACTGGGAATGCTGTTGCCAGGTCAGAACTGAAGTGAATTGGGTAAACCGTGCAAATGGGCTTACAGCACCTGCCCAGCCCTTGGCCTGGTACAAACCTGTACTTGCTCCTTCAGTAAAACCCTTCTTCGTCAGGGCACAGAAATTACCAACTCACTGAAGTTTTCACAAAGGCAAAAAAAAGCCTACACTTTTTTAAAAAATACATTTGAAAGAAAAGTTGAGATGCTGAGCATTCTTGATTCATATGTGCTTTAATACCAAGATTTTTGACCTTCAGAAGTCCCTTCTCCCAGGAAGAAAAAAAAAAAGGGAAAAAGCCAAAAACACTCCTCAGAAACGACCACAGAGAGACGCTGCAGACACTCATCTAAAATAATGGCAGTCAAAGGTCAGGATGATTTAGGGAACATCAAGCTTTTCATTTATGAATCTTCCTGAAAAAGACCTCTTAGTATGTAGAGGTAAGAAAATCACGGAGTATCCAGTCAGAGCGACACAAAAACTGCCTAAACATGTGTAATTTACAGGATTTTCCTAAAAATGACACCAAGTATCTTCAACTTTGACCAATTAATTTTAAGACCTCCCTGAAATATAACATGGAAACTACCATCAGCTTGTTGGGTCATCTTAACAAGATTCAGCAATTTTCCTATGAAGATTCGCTTACGAACTATACCCAGCAGATTACAAAATAACACGAAGAAAAGCAAGCACTGCAGATTGGATACCGATCAGTAGAACGACAGAAAAGTCGTAGGAGTCTTCCAAAAGTGCTGGAAAATGCATACTGCAAGAACAATTGGTATTCCTGCCTAACAAAGCTGGGTTGCACTCGAAGGCTCCAACATGTTAATCTGTCACAGTGACAGAAAAGCTAAGGATGCCAGACCAACACACATTTCTATTCCAACACCCTGCATATCTAACAATGAGCTTCCGAACACAATTAAAAATAGGACTAGTGTCCAAATATATGAGCACGGATGCTCTTAGCATTTCTGCTTCCAACTTCTTGTTATAAAAAAAAGAGTACCCTTCAAGACCTCTCAGAATTCCTTAACAGTGGTTTTTTTTTTTGCATTCTATAATCACAAGTGACAAAAGAAACAGCTCCATATTTGCTTCAGATCTCTTCAAGGAAAAAAAAAAATGCACATTACAGTAATTCTGTTACAAAACTACAGCACATGTGTAAGGCCCTGAGAAACACCGATGCTGATAAAATTAAAAATGGCTGTGCCCGAAGATCCCACAGCAAAACAGGCACTGCTCTACTGACGATTAAAATATATATTAAAAATTCCTGCATTACCTTACAAAGGGCGAGGTATGCAAAACAAAAAGATTATATATATTTCCAAAACTGAAGTAAGTTATTAGACAAGAGATGCAGATCTAAGCAAAGCATTCTTACTGAGTGCAGCTCGAGCTCATTTACACAATAAAGCAGATTTTATTCCCCGAGACATTTAACGTATCAGGATTTCAAAACTTTTATCAGGCTTCGCCGCTGAAATAGATGCACACCACTTTGTAAGGAGGCACAGATGTGCCCAAATAGCAGCGGACCCCACCCCCTTCCCGCTGCCAAAATGGCCAGTTCGTTACACCCAGTGGCTACTCACCAGCCGCAGTGCCGAGCAGCAGGGTGGCACTGGAGAGCAGGAGCACCAGCACAAGGTGCTGCAGTGAGGCAGGCATACCTGGGCAAGCCACGGTTCGAGCCGGCAGGAGGAAAAAAAAATATAATAAAAAAAGGGGTTAAAAAAAACCCCAAACCCGAAGAGAGGAAATTCCTCCTGCTTTCGCACAGCCTTCCTTAACTCTCTCAGTTTACAATCCCGTCTGGAAGGGCAAATGGCAGATGAGAGGAGCCGTCTTCGCTCTTACTCCATTACAGCCGCCTGCCTTCATGCCTCGGGAGCCGGCAGCGCTCAGCGGACACGGGGGAAGCGCCTGGCTCTGCCTCCCAGCCCCGAGGCATCTCCCCCGCGGGGAGGACGGCGGCACGCTCCCGACCCCGCTGGGAACCGGGCTATTTCCCACGCAGCTTCACGACATCGAAGAAAGCGCCCGGTTGGGAAGGGAACATATCCAGACGCGCCCACAGCGGTGTCACAGTCAGCGCGGGCCCTGCGGGCTGGCCGGGGCACCGAGAGCGAGCTAGGGGCTCACGGCGGCGGCGCGTCCCATCCCGGCAAAGGTCTCTGTCCTCTGGCCGCCCCTCCTCGCTGCCTCACGCTCCGGGGAAGGCGGCGGCGAGGCTCCCTGCTCTCACGGCGAAGGCTGCGGCTGCATCCCGGCCCATCTGCCTCCCGCGCCGGGCGGGCTCCTCCGCGCTGCCCCGGTCCCCGCCGCAGCACCGACGCCACCCCCGGCCACCCCGACAAAGGTGGGGCCCGGGGCGGCGAGGCCCCTCCTCGGCGGCTCCAGCTGCGAGCGCACCCGGCCGCTCTCCGCGGGCGAAGGCCCTTCCCCTCCTCCGCCTCCCGCCCCGAGTTTCCACAGCGCCGGGCAGCCTGGCCCGGCCTCCTCACGCCGGTCTCCGCTCAGCCCCTCCGCGCTGCCAGCGCCTTCCTCCCCCCGCGCCGGGCTCGCCGGCGAGGGGCCGCTCCGCCTCCTTCCCCTGCCCGCCGCCGGCTGCGGGCGGGAGCCGAGCGAGGGCCGGAGCTCCGCCGCCCGCGCCCCCTCTCGCCCGCCCGCCCCAACAGCACGGGCGGCTCCAGACACAAAGGGGAGTCGCTGCCGCCGCCGGCCCGGGCGCCCGTCCCGCCGCGCCGCCCCCGGCCCCGCCCCGCACCATAGAGGTGGCTCCAGGTAGGCAGAGCGGGGCCGTCGGGCGGAGCTCCGCCGGCTGAGGGAAGGGGCGCGGGGCCAAGGACGACGCCACGGGCAGGGGAGCAGGGGGCGCGGGGCGGCTTCGTGAGGAGGGGAAGGCCCCGCTAGACCTTCCCGGAAAGGCCGCGGGAAGGAGGCGAACGCCCCCCAACCATGCAGCCTTTCTGTGAGGGAGGCTGTCAGCAGGGAGGCGTGAGCTCGGGATTCACAAAAAACGCCTGTAACAACAAGAAAAAAAAATGTTTAGCAGTCTCTGAGATTGCGTCATGTTTGAACTCCGTGGCCTGCCTGTCAGGCACCCCGCAGCTTCTGCCTCGTCCTTGGGTTCAAGCCCCCGTTATCTCTGTCCCTGTGAGCTTCCCTAGGAGCACTGGCCGTACCACCTCCTGCTCTCCCTCGGTGAGCCCAGGCAAGTCACAGAGACGCAGATCAGTTAGGTTGGAAAAGACCTCAGATCATCGAATCCAACTTGTGACCGATCACCACCCTGTCAGCTAGACCATGGCACTAAGTGCCATGTCCAGTCTTCCCTTAAACACCTCCAGGGACAGTGACTCCACCACCTCCCTGGGCAATCCATTCCAATAGATAATCACCCTTTCTGTGAAGAATTTCTTCCTAATGTCCAATCTGAAATCCATTCAGCTCATATGGCTTCAGCCACCTGACTCTATCAAGCAAAACCATTATCTACCTCTTAAATTAAAAAGATTTTATGATTTCAAAACAAAGTGAGCCCACTCAGCTATTTGTATGCTTTAACCTTTGCTATATTGCACAGGACTAAAGAGATAAATTGAGGGCAACAGCTGATGGCGAATTGTAACTGGAATGTAGTGTCTGATGTTCTGGCCTAGAACTTGTTTCAAGCACTTTTTACTGGCTATAGCATAGAAAAAAGGATTCTTAGACACTGGAAGCACCTTCATATCTGAGCATCACCAAAGGTTTGATTATGGGAAATGCTTCCCTGTGCCAAATATATATATATATATACACACACCTATATTCCTATACTAGTTTCAAGAGTGGAATACAAGTTCAGAAATCAAATTCCACACTTCAAGATACTGAATGCTACTAAATAAAAGGGTGTAGTTGCAAGTCAGAGTTACAATTTTAGTGATATTCTGCATAATTCCATTCCTCTTGACAAGCCATAACAGATGAAATAGATGTAATCTGATACTTTTATCATCAAGAGAATTATTAAATAGATTGTACTAGGATTTTCATCATTGTGATGCTCTGGCCAAGGTCATAGTTTGACATTCCTAGGGTCAAGGTGAATTTACACTGACAGTTATAAAATGCTTTTAAAGTTTCCTACAATATTTTTACTTCCAGTCTATGCAGATCTAATATGGATATTGGTGAGACAATAAAATATAGAATCACAGATTGTAATTTGTATTGCCACTTTCCAGAATTGCAATGTTAACCACACATGTTAACCACAGTATCCTTCCTGTTATTAGTGGAATGTGAATGTCAAGAAATAACCTTTAGAAGCAACACCAACACCAACTCTCCTCCCTCAACAGCTAGAACAGTTTTACCTCCAAGAGAGGAAAAAAACCCCAACACTGAATTATTTTTTTTCTGCAGCACCAAAATCCAGTGTTCTTCTCTGGTTCCACAGACACCAAACTATGCAACACATCTTCTGCCCAGCTGTACCTGTGAGATCTACTTTGTTCAGAGAAAACAAGAACCTTGCCATGTGAGTTGCACAGTACTTTCACTGTTTAGATGGTAAAAGAAAATTACTGTAATTGTTTATGACATGTATGAAAACCTGCTCACCCTGAAGTAAATGACAGAGGCCTCACTTGTTTCAATGGTTCTAGTTTTGGCTCATTAATTAACACTAGGAGTTCTTCTCCACGAGAAATTGTGCAAAAAACATATATTCTGCCTTAAAATACTTCTCTTTTTTTCTTTCCACAAAATGGATTGGATTTTTGTTCTCTGTTTTCCTAAAATGAAGGGAAAAGACATGCCCTTTTTAATACAATTATTTCCTTTTAGTTTCACAAAAAACCAAAACCCGATCAAGAAAACACACTACTGAAGGGCATGGGGCTTTCCATCTGCTTTGCCTGAGTTTATATCAGGCCCTTGGACTAATCTCACACACTTGCAATCACAGCAGTTTGCAAGAATTTCCCTTCCTTCCCTAAGCTATTTTGAGCCCTGTAGATGTTCTCTGCAAGGGCCAGGTCCCTCCTGGCGCGGTGTGGCTGTGAAGGCTGCACCCGGCGCCGGTCACACACCGATGCCAGGTGGCAGAGCAGGAGCTGCTGCTCCCCGCTGTCCCTGGAGCTGGCAGGGCCGAGGAGGGGCTGACCCCCACTTCAGCACACAGATGTAGAAAGCAATCGCTGCTGTCTAAGCACAGAAGCAGCTTCCTTTTCCCACGGTGCTGGGAGGAAACCAGAGAACCAAACTGTCACAGTCGGGCTCGCTCATTGTTATGTGCTTGGACAAGAACATATTCATAATTCTTCCTGTGATATTGTTTTATCTGTAAGCTAGGATTTCGCTCTCCTAATATTCAGCAACACCAAGTAAGACGAACAGGAATGTAGTCGGGATAGTGAAAATTTGCCGAGCTGCAGGACAGTAAATCTGGGGTGCAGGTTCAGGTAAAGATAGGGGCGGAGACAAGAGAAAACACGTCAAATTTACCAAGATTTAAAAGCCAATATTCTGACTGAAGCACTGTATTTCCACCAGGAAGAAATCTGACCATCAGAAATGAAACAACACTATTGAACACCATTGAACTTATTGGAGATAAGACTGTTAGAAAATGTGAGGAGGAAAGACCTTAGGAAGCAGATGGTCTTTTGCAGCTGTGTTCACTGTTCTCCCAGCCAGGCAGAGGCAAGGCTGCCTCAGCAGCACGGTCATGGGGCAAGGATGAGGAGGACAGTGGCAGAGGAGCCAGGGTCTGGTGACTGGAAGCTCCCCAAGATGCAGGTCAGATAGAGAAGGGGACGTGTATCTTGCCCTTGGGTGAGGGAGCTTTGAACAGCACAGGCACAAACAGCACGTGGGGGTTGCCCTTTGCTTCAGTGGGATACAGAGAGGAGAAATGCAGCTGATAGGAGGCTCAGGAGTGTCCCTCTCTGGCTCAGACTGATGCAGACACAAACATGTTGATATCACTGGTAAATTCAACACTGCACGTAAGAGAAATTAAACATGTCCTTGTTAGCAGCATCTCCTTTAAACAACACATATCTTTAATTACCTGGAATAAGGGAAACTATTTTCATGCTACCAAGAGAGTATTCCAATCAGTGGAAAATAAGATGAACAAAGAATGAAGAAAACTGAAATGAACTACGAAACAAGAGCATGGTTTTCATTTCTTTTCAGAAAATCCAATGCTCATGCACTTTAAAAAGATTTCTCAGGGTAGGTTCACTGTTATCCAAGAGTTTTTCAGCGCTGATGCAATATAACTGTTATCATTGTTAGGACTCAGGGGACTGTTCTTTTTGACAGGGCCTTTCATGAAGTCAACAAATCAGTTTAAAACAAGCCATAAATTGTATTTGGCTGCCTGTCAGCTTGGCTGGGATGTTCTCCCAGTGCTGCCATAAGTGTTGGGGAAAGAGTATAACACATCCAGATATTTAGCTTTTAGGGGATATTTTGTTCCTAATTTAAAAATAAAGCATCCCCCTAGCATTGACTCTGATGCATAAACATATGTTAGAACAGCATCATGATTTTTACACACTTCCCTTCAAATAAATACACCCATTCGGGATCCTAAGTGATAGCTTAATAAATAATGGGCTCGATACAGATCTCCCCAACAAATGGCTGCCACTTTTTGGGAGAACTAGGAGAATACTAGGGAACTGTCAGCAAGATCATCTCCCCAGTCTTGCTCCTGTAACTGTATGTGGAGAGAGAGGTGGGATCCAAGCCTTCTACAGCTCTCTAGATATTATTAACATCCTGAATTGCAGCCAGGACTCACTGAAAAGACAATAGTGTCTACTTCCAGTCTGCTGAGTTAGCAGCTACAGCTTCAGCCAGTGCAGCCAAACAAGTAACCACACGCAGACGTCATTACCTTTGGAAGTGTTTGGTTACTTGTTTTATATAGATTTTCCCATCAGTGTCCAATCCTGAGTGCTGTGAGTGGCATTAACGCACCCCCAAAAGTCCCCTTGGAGTCAGGGAGGGAAGGTGGCTGTGGGAAGACCACAGTTTCAGGGAAGCAGACACCTATGCATAAGGAAAAACTATGTAACCTCTGGAGACTTCATAAGCAATATGAACACCAAAGCACCTTTCCCAGTCATGGACATGTTTCCTTGGGAATAGGAAGCAGCACTTTCATCTTGTCTGAATGCTGCGTTTTGCTCCTTTTCTGGGGCTTGGTATTATTTTGGGAAAATGGATTCTACAAAGGAGGGACAGAGGGACACCAAACCATGACTGAAATCCCAGAGAGGTTGTTGTGGAGTAAAGTCCATTTCTTTCTGTTCTTTCTGACAGGCAGGAAAAGCCCAATCCACAATGGTCAGCCTGTCCTGCTGACCATATGTGACAATGGCAAAACTTCCTGTGGCATCACATACCAGACCAGGCTCTCATGCTCCCAATTCTACCAAAAGCCTTAAGAAAATGGTAAATCAAATTCCTTGCCTCAGAGGGAATTAATTTCCCCTTTAGTCCAGTTAAATAATCTGTACCAGACATTGCTTTTGGCCTTTAGACTCATAAAATCTGTCTGAGGGCTGTTGTGACTTCATTTTCCTTTGTCTCTGAGGCACAGAAAAGAGCACCTTACTGTTGAGCTCTTGAAAAAAACCCCAAAACTTTTATGAGTATGAACTAGTAAGTGTTTTCAGACCTGAGTTTTTCTCACTCTACCAGGCTGTTGTCATCTACTACAAGGTGAACAACACTGTGCAATGAAGCCATAACAGTCTTTGACATCAACATCCTGAATCATAAGAGAAGTTTTGTGGCAGCTTTGTTTACTTTTTGATGGCAGATTTTTAGTAAGTTACTGCAAAAATTAATTGCACCACTTTTGTGGCAATCCCCAGAAAGATCTATTTTGATGTTTCACTTCTTTTTTTTTATGCTGGTCTCACATTCCCTGATTTTGGTGTAGCAAGTGGTTTCCTATGGGGAGCCCATAACTGCATGATCAAAGGTGTGAGGATCAAGCCTGGAAACATAAGCAGGTGAGTGTGGGACAGGTCGGCCTTGGGTATGCACAGAGAAGGAGGAGGAAGATGCATACTTTGGGATAAACAAAGGGAGTATTTTGTCTCTAAAAGTATTAGTAATGAAATAGTTAATCACCATTTTTACATTTCATAATATGTTATATTTCCCAGTGATAATGAACTACCAACAGTGTTGATAGCAGTTGCTGTCTTGTTTTAGAGATAACACTGCTTAGTCTGTGGAAATCTTATGTCCACTTTGGGGGTGGAGGTGAGAGAAACTTTCAAGTTAGCTTTGAGAAGCACCTCCCAATTTGAATTAAGTCTGAAATCATATGTTAAAGGCCTTTTACAGCTTGTCTGAATCTCTTGGCTTGTAGATCATGACATAAAATGGGAAGTTTGCAGCAGGGTTTTTATCAGTTCAAAACATCACTTATTCATTAAATCCAACAACGGACGTAGTCAGAAATAGAAATGTGATGAGCTGTGTCAGAATCATCTTCTGGTCCATAGCAGATGGGTATGTCAACACCACAGACCTGCAGGGTTTCATTCCTGAGAGTTACCTGAGCCTTCTCAGACTCATGATAGGCAGCTGGGAACGGTGCTCACAGAATCTCCAACACTCTCTCCTGCTACTGTTACCTTCCTTTTGCTTTCTGGTTCTGGGTTTTCGGGTTTGGGTTTTTTTCTGTTGTTGGTTGATGTTTTTTTAATCACTCACTACACAAGATAGCAGTGCAAGTCAGGCTGGTTTTCAAAAGCCACCTTTTCATTTTTGGTCTTTAATTTCTCACAGACAATTAGGATTGGAACTAAAAATATTTCTCCAATCAGCTCAATATTTCTATCAGGAAGGTAATAAAAATTCCCTCTGAGAACAAAATGAAAGTCTCTGGTAAAGCATTGATAGACCTGCACTCAGTTTTCAATGATGGAGGTCCAGAGGATGCAGCCTCTGTTTGTGCTCATTGCTGGCCATATTTGAACTCCACATCAGCTTGACAAATATCAGGCATAAAGGACAGAAGTGGTGTCTACAACATTCATTTGTTCCTTGTTATTTTAAATGACAGTGTGGAGGGAACAGTTTTTGCTCAGACTTCTTACAACAGTTGCCCTTTGCAGTGAGAAAGGAGGGCATCAGCTATGAGCCAAACAGCGGAGCTTCTTCAGGTTTTGTCTTCTCTTGCAAATGTGAAAAAGAGTAAAAGAGTTGAATTGAAGCCCCTTTTAATGCAGATTTTGTTTCCACTGCAAGGACAATGTCAGAGGGCTGACCAGCCTCAGAGCCATAGCTTCCAGAGAAAAGTGTTACTGAGTGTGCCTGCCCAGTGTTCCTCTCCTGCATGCAGGCAGCTCTGGGAACATCACCTGGGGGAAGATAAAAGTAAAATTTTTACCTTTTAGCAAACCAAACAGGAGATTTCTATCCCTTCTGCTTCTGCCTGTAACATGACATCTGTTGCCTGACAATTTTGAGACATTTTTATCTGAGAAGAGTGTTCCTGCAGATCAAGAAATGAGTCAGTAGCTCTGCACACCCAGCTTGTTTCTCATGGATTGATTTGGAAACATGAACCCAACTAACTGCTTCCCCAAAGCATCCATCAGGAGCCCTCTCCTTGAAGTGATACAGGCCAGGACACCAACTCCAGCCACCAGCATCAGTCCTGTTTGCTGGGGCCTGCAGGAAACATTGAGGGCACAATGCCTCCCTACACCATCTACAGTCATTTGAAACTGTGCAGACATTAAAAGCTTTAATTGACAAACAAGAGCCAGGCCTCCAGAGGCTATTTCCACAACACAAAATGGGCTATGTGAGCCTTGGGTGAGTGGTTTAGGGGGCATAGGCAGCACTCAGACTCTGTGAAACCTCTGCCTCTGCTTGCAATTTCAGATTAAAAGGCAAACACATAAATGAGGATGCAGGGATAAGTGGGAAGAGACTTCTAGAGGGAAAATTGCCCTTTATCTCCATTGTAAAGAGTTTGTATTTTTCCACAGATGAAAACTCACCAAAAGTGGAGAGGACTATCTCACAGAGAGGCTACATGAGGTGCTCAAAGGAATTTCATAAGTTCGAAGGCACTTTGCCTTCTTTTCTTTCCCCCCACATTTGCCACAAAATAGTTGTGATGTTTTGCATATTTCTTTTTCTCCTCCCTTTTCTTCATGCCCCTCTGAGCTGGGTAAAATCAATGTCTGAGCAGGGTTTCCCATCTCCAGCACTGTTGCCAGTTTCACTTTTGTATTTATTTACTTTCAACCTTCAATCCCCTCAACTTTGGAGAAGTTGCATTTTGCAAAAGGAAAAGCTACCACCCCTATAGCTCTGCTCTCGTAACTGCTGAAGCTCTCACATTTCCAGCAACAGAAGGGTGAAAGGGGTGTTAAATGGGGGCAAAGAGAAGCATGGACCCTGAACTAAATGTTGAACAGAAAGAGGGAGGAAGTTGTAGGCAGGAGAGAGAGGATCTGAGGAGTGAGAGGAGGAGAAAAAAAGTTACAGGAGAAAAAATTAAAATGCATTTTGATTTAACAAAAAGGAGGGTGCTAAACTCAGATCTCTGATATGAACCACGCTGACAGGGACACTGGCTTGGTAGTTTCACAATGCTCATCTGCAGGAGTAGGTCCCTGGGACAGGCTGGCAGATAGTCCTCAACTCCAAAGGAAACAGCAAGTCTCAAGTTTTTCTTGGCTTAACCAAAAGTTGTAAAGCATATTCTTCCTGTCCTCCACTCGTATTCAGAGCTCCCCTGCGTACTTTGTTGATGAAATCTCTCACCCCAATTCAGGAGATAGCATTTGCTAAACATGCTCTGCCTTGCTACCAGAAGAGCTTCTGACCTTGTCCTGTCTTCTCCTTAGCGTTTGGCAAATACTTATCTGTACTCACTGTGACCTCCAGCCAGCTGGGTAAAAAGCTTTGGAGCCAAACATGTGCACAAATAATTCCAGGGGCAGCTGTTACTACTGGATTATCTCTTCCTGTGGTTTCTACAGATAGAAATAGTTAATACATGTTGCAGTTTACAGTCCCTTCCCCTTTAGCAGACCAAGGACCATCCTCCTTCAACTCAGGGCCATTAAACCCATCTCAACAATGAGGGCCTTCAATCTGGTACTCCCCTGTGTTGCCAGATGTATCCTATCACATGAAACATAGCCCACAACAGTCAAAATCACAAATCACAGCCCTGCCATCTTTAGCCAAGAGGGTCGCCATTTAATCACTCTTCTCAAGTTATGTGTAACAGAGGCCATCCTGTGTGTATCCAAACACAGCACCCCCCTCTCTCCAACCCCTCCAGCCTCCCACAGCCCAGACATGAGGTGTTTTTTCACCCTGACGCATTGAGGTCCACGCCTGCTCAGAGTTCATTCAACCCGAAGAGCAGCAATGACTCGCTTCCAAAAAATGAGACTATTATGGCTAGAGACCATTATGAAAGCCTGCATGAAGCTGAGACCAGATGTGTCTGTGGATGACTCCAAATACTGCTTAGAGCAAAGCTCTAGATTGTTTTGGTTTTGTTTTTTAAACAAAACAGGGTTGACAGAATCTCCTCTGTAACAAGAAAGATTTTCTGATGTTTTTCTGCACTGCTGCTACAGATGTTTGGCAGGGCTGGGAGCTCACACCCAACTGACAGTGACCACAGCAGCTCTTAGAAGTGCATGAAGACATGGAAGGAGCCCTTATGTGATAGGATGGAAGTGATGGGGATGCCAGCCCATCTAAGTTCAGCTCCAAGAATCAGCTTCCTCATTGGGACCACGTTATCCTTTCAGCAGGATGTTCTGTGCGAGCCCCTGGAAGTGAGAGCGATAACATGGCTCTGATCGCTTTTTGCTTTTAAAGCAAACCTTTCATCAGAGGAACCTCAAAGTAACTTGCCAGCAAGAATGGGCACAACCTCACACTGTGCCTGTGAGATAAGCGAAGGATGGAATAGATTAACTGCTTAAAAGCACACAGCAGCTCTGTGGGATGAAGGAAAAATAAGAAAAAATCCTTATATATATACATACACGTTTGAAACCATACAAGGTTTTATGGAGAGGCAGCCTGGAAGGCTGCCAGGATACTGAAATTGCCACCCCTGCACAACCACGAATACCATGGAAACCAGTGGGGCACTGGCAGGCAGGAAAGGAAATAAGCTGAAAAACGGCTTTCCATGAAACACAGCCAGGCTGGGACACTGCTCCCCTCCTGAGTGAGGGAGGCCTACGTGCCTAACCACCAGTGTTGCTGCCGGTGGGAGCTGGGCTCCAGGAGAAAGTCATTCCCAGTAATTTCCCAGCCTGGGGTAACACTTTCCTGGCGGCGGCCAATGGCTGACAGCAAAAGGAGGGATGGCTGAAAACTGCTACATCATGTCAGCTGTGGTATGGAAGTAATGGAAACCCGGAGTGCCAAGTAAAGCTTCAACACATGCTGGGAAGTATAGGAAGATCAAAGTCAGTTGACATCTGAATGAGGACAGGGAAGGAACATGTTTGTGCAAGCTCCTGCCTGCCCTGTCTGGTGAGGCACGATTAAAAGGCATGAAACACTCATCAGTTTTCCCTCAAAACACTAAGAAAGCTCAAAAAAGGATTCCTTTAACCTGAACAAAAGTAAGTAAAGGAGAGAGGCCTGGAAAACAAAGCCAAAAATAACAAATGAAACTGAATATAACAGGAATAACAGAAATAAACAAACCCAGACAAGCAGTGGAGGAGGAATGAACACACTGTTAATCTTTCAAGTACATGGTGCCCACATCAAACTACACAGTAAGCCCAGAGAAATACCCAGCCTCTCAGCTGAGCATGGGCACCTGCTTGTTACCAAACAGCACTCATCCCTTAAAAAGTTGTACTCCTGGTAAACCAAGGGAGGAGGAATTCAAACGTAGAACAGCTGTACTCATTCAAAATACTGCTAAGAGGAACAGCGGCATCTTATGAGTAAGCTGGATATGGCGCAACCAGCACCAGGCTTGAGCAAAAATAGCCCAGTGGAGATGAGAGGCGAGAAGAGACACCAGTACACAGCTCTTCTTCAGGCTCTCAGCAACTGAAGGATGCAGATGTGATTTCCTACGGAGCCCAGACTGAATAAAGGCAGGGGGACATTTCTACAGGAAGGCAAAGAGGACTGAAAAACCAGAGAAGCAGCAGAGCAGCATTTCTGCTACTCTGAAATGCACAGAGCTACGGGCCTTCCAGTAGCCACAGAGGAGGGTTGGAAGGGGATGGGAGCATTGCCACGGCTGGCCCTGATAAGGCTCTATCTAGGAACAGGCGAGGGCTGTGCTCATGGCCTGACTGAGAAACGGGTCTGGAGGAGTGCGAGAACAACAGGATAACATC
This sequence comes from Parus major, assembly GCF_001522545.3. Taxonomy (NCBI): domain Eukaryota; kingdom Metazoa; phylum Chordata; class Aves; order Passeriformes; family Paridae; genus Parus; species Parus major. The sequence continues at coordinate 11,336,582 of NC_031776.1, read as the reverse complement.
AGGCACTTCTCACACGGCTGAAGGACCGCCACTGGTCATCAGGAGACAAGTGCAGATGGGAGACTTTAAAGTGGTGCCAGAAAAAACAAGCTACAGCCAGGGTCGAGGAACATGGGATCCAACTCCTAGTTGTCAGCAGTTGTGGTGTATACATTGCTGGAAACAGATGCAGTGCCAGGAAAATCCAACTCCCAGCATGAAAAGAATAACTTAGGAATGATAATGAGAGAAGCCAAAGCAACTGTGACTGTGAATTAGTGATTACATAAAAGTTTTTATCTTAAAGTTATGTTAGGCCAAATTCTGAAGTAATTTTTTCAGCCAAGAACGCTCCCTTGAGACCCTGTGATTTGGCCACAAATTGCTACATCTTTAAAAAAATAGAAGAAAAAAAAAGCGCACAACAAAACAAAGGTTTCCTCTTTATGCTGGCTGGAAATACATAGCAGGCAATAGCTTTGGCTGGCATCAAACACTTCTCCAGTAGGTAGCTGAAGTCCTCTGCTTTATGCCACCATCCAGCATCACTGTGAGGGACAGGCCAGTCTTCAGGTTTTGCTCCCTTATGTGGCTGCCACCCAGGGAAGTGGGAACTGTGGCTGTTTGGTATGAAGACAAGTACATGCTATTCAAGCTCTCTGAAACAAGTGAGGTACAATCCACATCACAATTCCTCCCACTTGGACCTATCAAGCTACTCCTCAAAAACTGAATATACAGTAGCCTAGGTACTGCCATAAGGAAACACAGCAATCATTGCTGCCCACCATGTGCTGATCAGCAATAAAAGTTTCTTTTCAAAGTAGCTGATCTGGGTAAAAAACTACCAATATCTCAGTGGCAGGCTCACAATAACAGCAAAAGTATTCTCTCTATCCCATTCCATGGGCAGTACTGGGCTCAGCAGCAGCTCTGGGCTTCACACCTGGAAGTCTCTGTGTAGTTGCAAGTGGGGCATCTGCAAATCCCAGAGCCCAGTAAGTCCCAAAGAGATGCAGCCACAATGAGACACCTCTCTCCTCCCAGAACCTCTCCCCATTCCAGTTGGAGACTCATCACATGCACAAAACTTCCCTGCTCATTCTTTCAACTTGGCTTACCAGGAATAATATGCTGCCAACCTGCAATTGCTAAGGAGGTATCAAAAATAACATGAGAAAGTGAATATTTGGAGCAGGAGACACACCCTTCCCATGACAGATGACCTGCTGTAAAAGCCCTTATAAAAACAAGGGAAATGTGCTCAAATACCTGTTGTAAAATCTGAAGTTTGAATGCTGTGCAGCCAAAAATCCTGGAAATAGTTCTTTCAAATCATGCAAACACTTTGGAGATTCTGAGAGAAGAAATAGCTGGAAATAGTTTTAGATAAAAGAACCTTTCATGCCAGCTGGCAAAAGGCAAACAGATGGATCAGATAGTTGGATAGATGGGGCTTAAAGCCACTTTTGTCTCAGCAGTGGGCTGGGCTTGTGTATGCAATGTCTGAAGGCAGCATATCTCATTATCTGACCCTTAAATGTTGGCTTTATGAAATCATATCAGATGAAGCTGCAGCCTTCAAAAGCGTCTCTCAGCCTGGCAGGACTCTCGCCTTCCTCCCAGCAGCACCTTCAGCAGGCCTGGGGCTGGCTTGGTGCTCATGCCAACCTCTCAGGCTCTCCCCTGCTCAGAGCACCAGTCCAGGCTCTGTCAAAGCTCAGGAAGGTTCGTTATGGTGGAGGGAGTTTCACAAATACTTGGTCAAAACTCTTATGTTCCCACAGTGCAACAGCAGCAGGATAACTCCAAAGGGCGAGAAATGAAGGATGCTGTGAAGGCTGAAGGGAAATCACCCAAACTGTGTTTGATATGTTTAACAAAAACTCACTGAAAGCAGGACGTGATCCACACAAAACAAACCAGGGCAAGTATTCTGTATTTTCTGTAGCCTGTGCAGCTTGAGTAAGGGTGATGTTTAGTTTTAGCTGTGCTTTTGATGCATGAATCTAAAGAGACCAAACGGAGCCACCTCAGAAGGGGAATTACACCTTGTTTGATGGGGATGGCCCTGAGCCACGGGTTTGCACGAGCCGTTTCCTTAGAGCCAGCCACCTGCTCCTCACCCCTTATGTGCTTTTCTCATAGGGTGACTCTGATGGGGGGTAGGGCTGTCCCCAGTAATGGCAGCTCATTGCCTGTGATGTTTGTCACAAATTGCAAGGACCACAGCCCACACAGGCTCCCTGCAGCATCTCATCCCCTGGGACTTCAGATGGTCACCGCCAATGTGACATCCCAGTTCTGCTGGATCACCAGCCAAAGCAAGCCAGGGTCTCTCTGAAGCATCTCAACTGGTGTGAAGAGATTACAGAAATCTGGAAAGACTGAAATAAGTACATGGACCAGGAACAGTTTGACTTTCTTTTAGAAATGTGGTTTTTGCTGTATTTGAACTATGCATCTCTGAAGATTTCATGTCAAAATGGAATTGTGAAATGAATATTAAATGTTTATCAAGAAATTCACAGTTGAAAGTGGTCTGCAATGACAGACCAAAAAAGAAATCCCCTCTGTGCCATTTCTATTCTCATTTTTTCATGACACATTAGTTCATCCAGAAGGACTTTAATACTCATCTTTATAGATATTTTTGCTTTTCACATCAGATATTAAACTTTGCCATCTTGTTCAAGAAGACTCTGAGTTACCAAAGACAGGGCAGGGTTGCACCATCAAAGTTGCAACATTGAAGCCCTGGCATGACTAATCCCCATGTAAATGGAAAAAGACCAAAGATGGGCAGTGTTTGCAGTGGGTAGGTGCAGATCCAGACAGTCTCCTCCAGCCCACAGGTGCATGGGAAGCATGTCCCATCCACACAGGAACAGCCTTGAGTCTCTGCCACCCTCTTCCTTGGCTGCCTTTCGAGGAACAGTGGCACATGTGGCCCTGTGGGTGGCCCTGTGGGCACAGTGGGGCTTGCCTCATGGCTGTCCCCCTCACATCAGGACAGTGGCTTTGGATAAAGGGGTTGCCCCCAGTAAGAATGTTGGATTCTTCGTTTGCTTTCATGAGCAAGTTCATGGGAAAAATCCACTATTGCATAAAGCATAAAACCACTTTTTAACTGTGTCCTTTGAAAGACATGCAAAACTAACTTCCATGGATAAATGCCACCTGAGAGAGCAGACAGACTTTGTGGTCCATCTTAGAGAAGTAGCTTCCAGAAGAAGACATCACCAAGCTGGCTTCTCTTTCCTGTAGTCATCATCTTGTGATGATTCACAGAGCCCAGCTGAAGGGCAGTGATGATGTATCTGTGTGATGCAATGGCAGAGCTGTGTCAGATCCAACACCAGAGCACTACTTCTCAGAGTAAGGACACTCATTTTTTGCTTGGCAGAACCAGTTTAGCCAAAACCTAGTACAAAGTTGGCCCAAACCCTTCCCCAGCAGAGAGCAGGGCTGGCTGATACAGGCTGCCATGAGGGTCACTGTGGGCCCCTGTCTCTCTCAGTCTGAATTCATTAATTAAGGGGAAGATGAGGACAGGACTTGATGTTTCAAGGGACTTGCCCTCACAGGGCAGCATTTCTTGTGGTTTCTGACATTGAGCTGACAGCACAGGGACCAGAAAAAAGAAATATGAATTAAAAATGGGAAAGAAGAAAGATCTGCATCTTTTGCAGGCATGAAACTTGACTATGGGTAGGCAAAACAGTTCATTGCAGCAATTTCTGAAGGTCAGGGCATCATGAGGGGACGACAATCAACAGCTGACAGCCAAAGGAAACCCAGATGTTTAAGTTGCATGTGGAGCAAATTTGATTAGGAAATCAGAGAAAGAGCACAGATTCTGTTATTCTACATCCAGATTTATTTTTTTTAGGTGAAAATGCACTTGAAGCTCTTTTTTGCAGCTTTGACCTCAGCAAACAGCAGTTGTTCAACTGTCAGTGTCAGAGTTGTGAGCTCCAGTGTTTTATTCAAGTCTTATGCTAGCTGATATTTCTGACAGCTTGGAGACTCACATGAATAAATCAGCATTTCAGGTATTATATAAACTTAACCAGCCTAAGTTTCTATGCATTCTGCTAAAACAAAGGAAAATAAACTGGTCCTACAAACATGTAGCCAAATCCCAGAGACTGCTACCTGAAAAAACAGTCTTTTTTTGTTTTGGTTTGGGTTTTCTGTTGTTGTTGTTTTGTTTTTGGGTTGTTTTTTTTGTTTGATGATATGGTGTGGGACATAACAAATCTTGTTTCTTAATGCCTGGAGTTACTTTTAGATTATACCCTAGATTGTACCTTCAGATTGCACAGGTACATTTGGACTGTGCTGTTACACTGTCACAGGCTCTGGTGCCCACAGTACCTGCACTTGTGACTCACTGCAGCACCACGGGGCGTTGGAGGATCATCCACCACCACTGGCATCCAATCAAACCTTGTGCAAAACCTTCCCCAGGACCCACAGGAAATGTGCCTGCTCTCATTGCCTGTTGATGGAAATTGTCAGGAGTCTCCAGGAAATGCCAGTCAGAAAGGGCTGGAGGCAGCAACAAAGTAAAAATAAATCCCAGCCTAGCATATCAGAAGATATTTAGTATAAAGGAATATTTACATGTCCTGCTTTGTGCTTTAGGCACAGCATTTGATAGAAGTAGTCTTCTCAGCCTTTTTCATTGGCAAAATGATGCACATCAGTTGGACCTTGGAAACAAAAGGTGAACAGATGCCTGGCTCCTGAACAAGGCTCTGACCCTCACTCCAGAACAAATGTGGTGAGCATTCGCCTGCACTACTGGGGCCGTTTACCAGCACCTTTCAAGGCAAACAGAAAGATCACCATTGGCCACAATTAGAGCTGGATCCAGATGAAATGCTGCACCCAGCAACTCAATTTTCTACTGATTTTTCAAGAGATAATAAGCTTTTACAGACCTTTGGAGAACGAAGACTTTCACTAAGACTTTCATTTGCAGCTCCACTGACTTCACCATCCTACCCCAGCAATATAAACAAAGCAAATTACCTGAGACTTGCAGACTACCCAAGCCAGGACAGCACAGTCTTCCTATTTCTACATAAGAGGAAATATTTCCTGGTTTGGAAGGTGTGGTCAGGCAAAAGGAACAGCTCCTTTTCTTTAATTAATTTTGTCGCTATTTGTATTTGCACTTTCTTTCATAGTTTCAGGTGCACTAGTTACCAGGAATATTTGCTTCAAGGCATAAGCAGTTACAGTTCTCAATCTGCCTTCTCTCCCAAAATAAGTGTAAGGCTCTTTCCCATAGATGCTCCAGAGCAGATCTATTTTAATCACCAAAATATTAAACCTGCAAACTCAGGGGAGGGAAAAAAAAATAAATCAAAAATAAAAGGCTTTTCAAATCAAGCAAATAAGCCAAGGAGGAAAAAATAGGCTCAGTCATTTCTCCTACCCATTTAATTAATGGCATTCCAGTTCAGAAACGGCACACGCAGAGCAAACCTCTCCGAGTGCCTGTTTGCAGCCGAGCTCCTGCAGCTGCCCCTCTCTGCCCTCCCTGCTGGGCCGTGGCTCTGCCGTGCCTGCCAGGGGCCAGGGCTGGCCGTGCCCGAGGCAGGGCTGCGTGTGGGGCCCTGCTCCCCACCCGGGCCTTGCTCCAGCCAAGTGTTTGAGCAGGCACATACCCTAGTGAAAGGAGCAGGACTGGTTGTGCTTCGAGATAAGATTGTCTGCCAGGGCTTTGTTGAAGGCAGCCTTGCAGATGCAGGAAGGAAAACAAGCTGTAAAGATGGCAAAAGGAGAAGGAAAAAAATGCCCCAAGGGAAGCAGCACTGGCAGGAGACAAAGAGCTCCTCCTCAGTGAAGGGCACAGTGGGAGACTGAGACAAACTTGCACAGCACAAGTTATGTCCGGCATTAAGAACCCCCCTTGCACACTCACTTGTGTGTTCTGCACCTCCCAGGGCAGCCAGCGCTGGGGCAGGGTGCCAGAGACCTTGGCATGAGGAGGGACAGTCCACCCACACCCCACATTGACTGCAAACTGTCCTGAACAAGCAGCTGGGACAGGGGCTGTGAGGCCACCTGCAGCAGGGGCTGCTTTGCTCACAGTGACACCTACCTAGGAAATAATTTGGGGGGCTACTGACCTAGCAGATATTTCAGTGGCAGCAGGAGAAGCATCTGTTGGCACAATTTGGAGGAGGATGATCAAATGCTGCTCCCACAAGAGAGATGACAGGTGAAGGACAGCAAGAACAGCAGAGCCAGCCCAGCAGCCCCTGCTGCTCACAAACTGAGCACAGCACTCAGGCACTCATGTCATGTTTGCTTGTTTGGTTGGCTTGGTTGTTTTTCCAGATTCAGTCTCCTATTGCATCCATGGGTAAGGCCCTGCATCCAGTCTGTCCTGTGGATGTAAAAAGAGAAAAAGGACCTTCACAGTGTCCGTGGAGACCTACCTCTTCCTTATAGATGAAGGTTTTACTGCTTGAACATCTTGCTTCAAGCAAGGCAAGGATTCAAGGGGAAATCCTAGTTCCAGTTTAGCTCAAGCTAGTCTTGTGCAGTCCAGCCTTTTGCATCCACCTGTCCCACATTTATTTGGCATAGTTTCCTGGTTTGCACATCTCCACTTATGGCCCTTCCTCCATTGCTCCAATCCACAACAACAGGAGGATGGAGTCTCCAGCTGGACTGTGAGGATGGTGTGAGGGCAGGGAGGCCAGGGGCAGTTGAGTTTTGAATGTTGAGGTGGGAAACAGCACTGCACAGCATGTGGTTTCTGCTCTCCTCAGTCTGGAGGCTAAAACTAGCACCTGCAGCCCCACAGGAGTCCTGCTGAGAGCACAGGGAGGAGCTGTGGGGTTGGGACTGGCTCAGTCCTGTTGGAATTCAACTGACTGGTGATAAACTCCCTGAGCCAGACAAGACCCAAGACAAGATAATGCACACAGCTTCCTGCTGCACTTTTTGGCCTGATGCATCTCCAAGTTAAACCAGCACCTTGTCCTCACAAGTGGCTGAGCCATGGTTCCTGGCATGCACTGGACCTCGAGCACAGGAGCAACAGGACTGGGCCAGAGGGACAACAGCTGTGCCAGGGCACCGTGGGCAGTTGCACAGCCCCAGGGACCAGGGAATAGCAGGGTACTTACAGTTAGAGCCACAGCTGCTGCTTTGTGCCCTGAGGCCCAAAGACTTTTCTTTTTCCAGAACAAGGAAAAGAGACTTGTGCTAAGTACCTTAGTTTGTTTAATCCACCATACAGAAACAAAAGCCTGAGAGGTTCAAAGCTCCAGTGTTTATTCTATCAGGCTTATTTTCTGGGCTAAATAAACCATCAAAATCTAAGTCTCAGCTGAAAACATCTAAACATGCTAGCTGAAGCTAGTGAATAGTTAGTATTTGGCAAAGACAAAGCATGAATCCATAATTGTTGTGAGTCACCTAGAGAAACCAAGCAGTAGCCAACAATAAAACCCCTTTGAATAACTCAGTGGAAATGAAGATGCCTAAAAACGTGCACACCATCAACACCACATCCTCAGCCCTGGTGAGGCCAGAGGGGGGCAGTTCTGTAGAGGATGTTTCAGATCCCCATTGGTCACTGACCAAGGACCCCATGCCAGTCTCACCAGAAGCCCATCCCTGCATACAAGGGCAGTCTGACATCCACATTCCCTCTGTGACTCATAGAATTGGACAAGTCAGGCTTTTGCAGACAACAAAAAAGATAAAAATCATATTGCTTGGGGGAGTGCCAAGCTATTATTTCACCCAATTAGAGTCTTGAACTGCTGAAAGTTAAAAGGATTTCCTCTGGAAAGAGAACATTCCCCAGCCAGAAAGTCTCCAGAAAGGTACAGGCGCAATAACTCCTGGCATTTGGTGTTAGGAAACAAGTGTCTAGACAAAGCTGCCTTCTGCTGATTTGTTTTTGATGGCATTTTTAAAAGATGCTACAGTACAGATCCTAGGACTTTAATTTCTATTTTTTACACTCCGGATACCTGTGTACAGCTTCACATGTCCAGAACATGCTGGAAATTATTTCCACATCTTCGGTTGTTTTATTTAACTGCTACAGTCTAGAAGTACAATGCCCCCTGGGGTTCTAATGGATGGATATCACTATTTGCATGGATGCACTGTCAGGCAGGAACAAAAGCTGCCTGCACCGACCCTGCAGCTGAAACTGCCTCCTGGGGATACCATGAGTGGGTTTAGCCTCATGTCAGTCCTGCTTGAGAATCCTCAGTTGATCTGAGGAACACAGGGGGCTCGTGCACAGGGCTCTCACAGGAAAGTGCCCAACACACTGGTGCAAAGGCTCAAACACCCCCTCGTGCACTGCATGTGGCACAGCTGGGTCTGGGCACAGCTGGGTCTGGGCACAGCCCTTTGTTAGCATTCCTCACCCAGCTCAGCACCTCCTTTCCCATACCTCCTTGCTGTGAACCAAGCAAAGCTGTGGAGAATTGTACTAAGGGGAAGGTTTTTACCTCGTCCTGCTGTTCTCAGGCGGGCACAGGCAGGCTGGCCATGGGGAGGATGCAGCTTCCCCTGCCACAGCACTGGCCATGATTGCTTCAGCATGTTACAATACATTGATTGAGCAACTGGCAATTACATTGCATTTATCTCTATCTGCAGTGTTATGGTCTTACATTCACAGTTGTCTAAACAAGAGCCTGCCTCCCATCCACAGTAACTTCCATTTTGTGTGCTGATTATACAGCAGACAGAAGCACTAAAGACTGAGCTCACGTTTTGGTGCTGCCCCCCACCCAACCTGTTTTTCAAAAGTAATTTTTAAATGTGCTTCTACATTGCTACAAAAGCAACCCTATTGCCACCCTGCAAAAGGAAATATTTTGTGTTTTGGCACAGCGAGCTTTAGTTCCTTTTCAAGAAGAGGGAATTTAGTGTGGCTGCCCTGAGACTGGCTATAGCTTTATCAAGAGAGATTTCATCATGGATTTAGACAACCTCGCTCGCAGCCATTGTGCTGTCAAACTGGTTTCCTTCCTCTTCTTCCCAACACTTCTACATCACATCCTATTTAGAGCTCTTATAGTGCTTCATAAATAATGCGATAATGAGAGCCCTGTACACTTGTGGGATTTGGGAGGCATTATCTCAGTTTTTAAGAGGTGGAATATGAAGATCAGAGATTAAAGGTGGCAAGTCCAATAGGCTGTGATCCAAACAAGAGTTCTTCTAATTCATTCCCCTTAATTTGGGGCCCTTTCCTGGCTCACAGTCAGCCCAGCTTTCCCACTTCATCCTAGCACTTCAGTCCTGTCCCATCCTTCCTGTTCAGGGTACCTCCCAAATTTTGCACAAAAACATCACTGTCTGCCACTCACTGTACTTTGTTTGAGTTCTGTAGAGACAAAATTGCTGCTTCTATTGGACAGTAACTGGGATGAGAAATTAAATATCAGAAAATCTGTTGTAGATTAATACTGCTGAAAATATGGGAGTCACTGAACATAGGGATGCTCACTGCTGTAAGAGGAATAACCTTTTGCTTAAAAAATACAACAGAGTGCAAAGGACATGAAAAGAAAACACTCAGAGCTACGGCTCACCCTTGGAGGACAAGCACTCACTGCAGAAACTCCTGGATTTCCAGCAGGGGCTAATTAAGCATGAGGAAGTGCAAGCATGGATGGAGCAGTTGGCAGCACTTCATATTAGCTGGAAGAAGCAGCATCCATCTCAGGGCATCACCAGCTCTGTCGGGGCAAGGCTGACTGGTGCTGAGGGCTGCACACCACACCCTGTGGCTGGAGAGGCACAGAGGCTAAACCTGACAGCTCAGACAAGATTTCTATTCAAAATTTTAAACTGCTCCAAAAGACAACATGTTGCTGTGCTTCTCTCTGAGAAACAGGAAGCTACTGCTGCGCTGTCTATAGTTTATAATAAAATTATTATTTTTTCCAGCAAAAGTAAAGCCTTGCTGAAGGACCACACAGGCACCAGGATGCAGCACAGACGACAGGAAGTCGACTTGTGGGATTTTCCCTGTAAAGAAATAGCTTGAGAGGGATGGGTGAGCTGAAGGTTTTACCTGAAAAACACCAGTGGTTCTGTCCCTCCACAGCAGGCAGGCTTCGTGACTCCTGAGCAGTTATCTCTGTGTCTCCACACCAGTCTCAGCAGGCACCTCTCACTGCAGGGACACAAAATCCCAGGATAGCACTGGAGAACTTCTCCACTTCAGAGCAGAAAGGCTGGTGCCTGGGATGGTACACAATGCCTGCCCACCTCATTCTGTGACAGGAAAAAACAGGATGCTTCTTCTTGGCTTCTGATGCCCAGCAAGAGCTGCTGCAAATAGGCACGGACACAGGGCAGGCATGCAGAGGATGTGTGTCTGTGGGTGGCAGGAACAATTTCAGGATGGCTGGAGCAAGCTGCATGCCTGCTGGCAGGAGATGCCTGAAAGGAAGCGCACATCCATGGCCTGTAGGCACTGGGATGAGGGGCTGCTGCAGGGCAGGGCTGCAGCAGTGCCCTGAAATGTTCCCATGAAAACAATTCCTCATGCACAGGGAATGCTACCAGGCAAATTCCCAAGTAACAAACAAACAAAACCCCCAAACGTCTGTTTTCCAAAAGACTACAGTCTTAGCCTGAAGAAAACACTCGTTTTCCTGACAAGGGCTTTCATGGAGCTAAGCAGCAACTCAAGTAACAAAAGGTAGGATTATGTCTCTGATGAGAGGGTAATGCAGCAGAAGCAGACATTGAGCAGCCCCTGCACTCACTGATGCCCATTCTGCAGAGCAGGAATGTTCAATTCCAAAGAAGAAAAAAACAAGCGGAAAATTCCACTCAGAAAAACCCAACTTAGACAAAAAAAAAAACCTAACTAAACCAAAAAAGCTTCCACTGAAATCCAAACCACTAATTCTGCCAGGTGTTTTGCAGCTGATAGCCAGCATGACTTTCCTTTTGGGTCAGTGTGAGTAACAATGAGAAACAGGTAGGAGACCTCCAGGATCTCAGTCCAGAAGTTACCAGGCCCACCATGTACTTCACTGGTCCCCTCAGAGGGAACATGAGATGTCACGAGCACACACAGAAAGGCTGCAGCGGCACTAGATGAGCACCTGGCAGCTCCCAGAAGGCTGGGCTGGTGGTTGTGTCCCTGGCAGTGAAGTGGAAGCTGCATGGAACCCCTTCCCCTCGTAGGGGCTGTAACTGCTCAGTCCAGGGGACTGTCAGATATGAATTAAAACTTACCGTGGGCTGTGAAGGAAGGCTGCCTGCCCTTCCAGCTCTCAGTTAACATGAGAATAATTTTCAAGTCATGTTACATCCCTTTCAAACTGCCAACATCCCTTTGAAACACCTTCATTCATCCTGTTCTAGGCTTAGTGCTAGTTCATCAACCATTTTTCACTGCTAGCTTTGGCCTAGAGTTAACTCCTATTGGTAAAATGCTCTAAGGATCATATTATCATTTTAGATCCTTCTGTTCCACAGGTCCCACTCTTTTGCTTTAAATGCCATCAGTCTGGCTAACTCTTCTTTCTGCATTCAAAATACTAAAAGCCTCTATCATTACTCTAACTTCTGTTCTGGGATTTTGGTTTTGCTTTATCAGTAGACAAAGTGAAAGATCCAGTTTTAGATGAATCACCTCCCTTACAAAAATTAGTGACCCATAGTTCAGGCTCTACATAAATGTCTTTGATGCACAATTACTTCTCACAGGAGAGTCTGCACAAGCCTCAAATCTACTGTAAAAAGATAAAAGGTTTGGGTCTTAATTAAAGGCCTGTCACACTTCTTGGGTAAGAATCACCACTTCTCTGTGTAAAGAGGTTGTAGTATTTCCCAGCTATAACTATAGGCTTTATTATTATTTTAAGGTGCAAAACTGTACACAAATGCCCAAACCATCACTTGTGGAAAGCCATGTGTGAGAAAACCAATCTTATCTGCTTGAACTGATAAGCAACTTGAAATGCAGTGACCTGGCTTACAGTGACTGCAGTCTATCACCACTGTTTATTTTCACTGATCATATTTAGCACTTGAGCTGAATACACTTACCAGTGTTTCAGCAGGAGCCCTTGTGGATATGTGGCTCATTGTTTCAAAGATGAGGAGTTTAACAGTTCCAACTGGAACCCAGAGTACTTATTTCTTTACCTGCTTAAAAGAGGTGATGGCAGATGAGGGTACGGTCTATCCAGCACTGAAAAGCTTCAAATTTACTTCCTCTTCTCCACCCAGTATTTCTGGGTCACAGACATTTTCAAAGAGAATAAAGTAGAAGCTCTAGTTAATTGAGTATTAAAATCAACATTCCCAGCACGGGAGCAGGAGAGGGAAAGACATGCTGCTTCATGATTGAGCTCCAATGGGCTGTCTTGTGAGATGGAAGCTAGCCTGCACTGGACATTGGCTTGCAATGATAAACCATGAGAACATGCTACATAAGGAAAGAGGTGAATCTCACTCCCTTGTTATCAAAAGAAAAAACAAATGGAAGGAAAAAGTGGCCATGCAAAAATATCTTCTCTCCATTTCAATCCCACTGATTAGACCTACTACAACTGATGTTCACATAAATTTTTCTAATTAGGGTAAATTATACAGGACAGTTTCTGAACAGCACAAACATAATTTACCTGATACATTTGAAGAAAAAACTACATTAATAGTTCAGAGGAAACTGAACTTTATGTCTGCTAAGGACTCCTGTTTGAAAATGCATTTACAATAAAAAAAACCTAAAGGCACTAACAGTCAGATCTTCTATTTCATTATGAATACTTTTAATACCTTTGGTGCCCATTTTAAAACATTTCAGCTTAGATTCCTCTTACTTGTCTAGCAAAAAGCAATGAGATGGAATGGTCTCAGTATACACAGGCAATCTCAATTAGAGCAGTTAAACTCACTGCAACCTTCCTAAGGGGGAAAAAAAAAGTCAGTTCATGCTCTTAATACTGGTGGAGCAGTGCATTAGTAACTTGTTGCCAATCTCATCGGGGATCCACTTGCACCAACAGGCCATGAGCAGTTCAGTACCAAGGAGCTGCTCCTTAAGCTGTGTTCCAGAGAGAAACACCAGCTACACTGGCTGCACTTACCAAATGTTACTCAGCTAAAGAAACTCATTTTTGTTTAGGTAATACTCTACCACTACACAAGGAAAAAAAAAAAAACAAACCTTCATGATAATTAATAAACTGAGTGCTAAGCATAGTTAAAAAAAAAATGTTTCCTTTTCCACCATAAGAGCTTTAGAGTCTTGATCACATGATGCATCTTCAGTGCATCTGTATTCCCAAAAGAACAGCAGAATTAGCAAATGGCTGATTTCTGCTACTAATAAAACATTTGTCTTTTCTGCTTCATTATCAGATAGCTGAAGAAGTAATTTTGCCTTGGGTTTGGTCTGGTTGGGGTTTCTTTTCTTAGATATTTTATTTTTGATATCATGCACAAATATTTGTACCTATTTTGTAGAAAATTTAAGATATTACAACCTTTGGAATCTTTAGAGAATAAATTGCAACAGAACTTTGACACATTTAGAACTTTAGAACTGATCAGTCATTTAAAACAAAACATCTTAGAAACAGTACTAATAATGGCTAGAAAAACCAGCAAACAAGTTAAAAACAGAGGCATAAAATCTCCATAAAAATGTTTTTATTCCTTATCAGTGGAGACTGGCTGTGAAAAGAGGATCTGTGGTGAGCTTTTAAACAAAAGAAACCAGTAATCCTCCTAGTTATCAGAGCCGCTAAGCTATCCTGTTCCAGGGAGAAGACAGCTATCAAACCCATCTCCCTGCCCTCTTGCAACACAGGGAAGTTAGTTTTCAGCAAGAGGCTACACAAATTATGTTGAGAAATGCTACTCCAAAGCAGCTGTCCAAGGCCAGTGTTTTCCTCTATTCCACATCAGTCTTCACTCTCATCTTTCATTTTCTTTTTTTTCTTCTTCTTTTTCTCTGCGTTCTGCAAACAAACAAATGTTGCCATGAACAAAGCATAATGGAAGAGCAAAGCAACACGTGTAGCTAGGCAACAGGGCTCACAGCCACAGCATCCCCCCAGCTGCCACGCTCAGCAGAGCACAACCCAAGCCATGTCCTTCCCCGGTTGCTGAATGCACTGGCTGCTTACAGGGGCAGGGAGGCTGTGCCACGCTGTCACAGCTCAGCACTGCCCTCAGGCCCTGCAGCTGACATACACCAAGGACAGGAAATTAAACCCTGTCTTAAGAACAGGACTTCAGAACTGAGCAAAAAAGTTGGGTTTAGTCCCATCTGCTCTACTGTTGCTAGAAGATATCAAATCAGCAGGTACAGCCTCTGCTCCCTACAAGTCCCAAAGTGGAGACAGATGCCTGTAGATTGGCACCAAGGGACACTCTTCTCACTAGAAAAGATGCAAAGAGGGGAAAAACTAGAGCTGGGGGTAGGCAGAGGACAGGAGGGGAATGGAGGCATTGCAGTTACAAACTCTCCAAATCTTATTTGGTAATGCAAATATTCTTGGACATTATAGTGATGATTATCACAAAATGAAGTTACTAGAGCAAAACTATTTGCATGACATGGGTTATACATACAAGAATATCTCCCCACCTCTCACTCTACTCTGTTTTGGAGAGAAGTCAAAAAGGATCAGGTAACTGTGCAGTTCTGTCTCACCTCAGTTACGGGGCTGGTGGGGAGTTCCTCACTCAGTACCGCCTCTTCTTCAGCTTGCTTTTCCTTAGCCTTTTTCTTTTTCTTCTTTTTGACACCTTCACCATCTTCTACAGCTGTCCCTTCTGTACCACAGAAAGGACAAAAATGAAAGGCAGGTTATTAAAAGTGCAAAAGGAAAAGCTATGAGACGTCAGAGGATGCAATGACTCCTATTTACCCTCTACCTTGCCCTTACCTGCAGAACTACTCCTTGCTATAACTAAAATATACAACTACTTAGGATGCATGTGCAGCACTATTCACATCCCCTGGTGAATTCACATCATATTATTCCTGTATGCTGCTCCCAGAATTTAAAACAAGTTTGCTCGTTTTCATTTGTTTGCCAAATTACCTTCAAGTACTCCATGAGAAAAGAGACCATTCACAGTTTGGGAAATATTCTTACCAGCCACACAGGAGCGGCAAAAGTACTCTAAATCCCCCCTCTGAAATACATTCAGCCAGCAGTACCTCATTCACAACTGATTTCTCTATTTTGATGTTGGAAATTTATTAAGAAGCAAACCAGTTTTCTTTACTGTTTAGACTGGCAAACATAAAGATCTCACTGCAACTTTGAGCATTTAATGCAGAACCACTCTCCTATCCTGGACGACAGGAATTATTTATAATATTATTTATATAAGCTGAGAGGCATGTCAACCCAGGGAAAGATTTACTAGTGACCTTACAGTTACTCTTCAGAACTATTCATCAACAGCTGCCCTATCTACTCACAGTGGTAATGGAACTGTGATTTACCACTCACTTCCTAGAATACATCCTACAGTCTTAGGAATCTCGAGGTAAGGAAACCAAGCAGAATTCATGACCAAGCTGACAGCCTATGCAGCAGCCAGGCTGTTACTGGAGCATACCCAAGTTAAATTTATTTGCACAGCTGAGTCAGTGCTGGATCCCAAGTTTCACACAGTACTCATGACTAAGTTCATGATGTAGCAACCACTGTCCTTCAGTAACTACAAAATTGATGCTGAAACCAGTGGTGTTTGTGGTATGTATAGTTGCTACTGAAGGTATGACTGAAGACGTCATTTTCTCACCATATGCCCCCCAGGAAAGAATCAATTTCATTTTCAAGAACACTCACCACTTATGTAATGAACAAGTTCAATTGCCAAAAAAAAAAAAAGATCCAAACCACATAACCTCCTAACATTTTGGTTGTACTTCATCACAAGTTTAGTTCCTCAAGCCAGAAGAAGGATTATATGAGTCAAAAATACACTTCAAACTCTGCTTCTAACATTAGCTTCAGATAAAAAAAGTTGGCTTCAGGTTAAAAAATTTCTAGACATGTCTACAGAAAAATACAGCCAACCAATACATGCAGTTTTCTGATATTAAAAAACATTCCAGAAGCAAAACAGCAAAAGATTCTAGATAAAAAAACCTGGTAAATATAACTTTGAGTGGATTCTGCCATGCACAAAATTCACAGAGAACAGCGTGTGAGCATAAGGCATACCAAACAGGTATAAAAATAAGTGTCCTCACCTCCCTATGTATGGCATGGGGAAATAAAAAGTAGCTGAAAAATAAGCATAAACTATATTAAAGCCACACTATATAACAGGAGAATACACATCGTATTTTGCTATGCTACATGTTTTTACTCAGTTGGATTGGTAAAATATGCATTTCCAAGAAAAATGTTGGGTGGTAACCTTGAAAAAATATTTTCCTGTTATTAACCTACATGTCATCGAGTGTGACACACCAGGCAGTGGAATCTGTCACAATTTACAGTGCAGATGATGCACTGGGTAGTCACAGGCACTGTCACTTCTCACAGCAAGCAGCAGAGCCCTCCCTGAAGGTTTCAGCTGCTGCCTTCGAGCAAAGCTCATCACAAGACTTGACATATTTGTACCTAGCCAGAATGAGGGAAAAGGCTCCAGGGGTGCTGGCCTTTTCCCTCTAGGTGCAGTACTTCTAAGTCAGTCAAGGCCAGTGGGGGTTTCTTTGTGAAACACAGCAGCTGACAAGGAAACCAGCAGCTCTGACTCAGGCACAGAGGCACAGAAAGCAGCACCCTGAAGAGCAGTTTGACTGATGGCCCTCTGAGCGCTGGACATCACCAGCAGAAGTTCCATTCACCCATTTTTCACCATTTTTGGCTAAGCTTTTACCCACAAGCCTGATGTACTCTCTCCCTCCTCCAGACAGTGCTCCACATGTACAGAATGAAGTCACGCTGCCTATCACTAAGGACACCCTGTCAAGCTGTTGCTATTGTATCTTGCAGGGTTCACTCCCTTAATTTAAGATATTTCTCTTTTCAAGAGATACCTTCCCAAGTCACTGACTGCTACTATATCCTGATGCTAAATGCAAGCTGAGAGCTTCCCTGGGGACACTGGCTAGCCCTGTTGGTGGTATACATTCTGTTTGGCCACATCCAACTTCAGAGACCACAGTCACAAAAACACCTGCCCTATTTCCCTTCACCAACATAAAAACAGGTTTTAACAGACAGCTCCTGAAGGGGATTATAGTTTGTTTCAGGCACTAATCCTTTCACCTGGTTTCTTGTCAGGTATAAAAGGTGAATGTGGTTTGAAGTCACACCTCAACCCCCAATCCCCTGCCAGTTCCCACTCAAAGTACTACGACTCATGCACCCCAAATAGGGAGAGAGAAAACACCACACATCTCACCTTGCAGTAACATTTACACTTTGGGCTGATATAATGCAAAGTACTTTCCCCCGTACAATAATGTTATAATAATAACAACAAATATTAAAAGCAATGGTTTGACCAAAACCTTTCAGTGGCAGCTTCCCATCTTGTTTCTGTCCTTTACCTTCATCTTGTAATTTAAACCAAAGGAAAACCTCTGGCTGAAGAATGTCTTTTTTTCTGGGACTACTTTTCCACCACCCCCATTTTTTATGCAGCTGCACAAACAGCATGGGGAAGGAGGGGGCAGAGACTTCTTTCACAACACACTGTCTGGATGTGTTATCTCTGACCAGGCAAAAGCTGAATAGAGCACTGAGCTAACAACAGAGCCAAGAACAGCAGACATTAAAGGCTCACATGCATATTTAAGTGGACATGCAACATAAATCTTAATCTGGGACCTCCTCTGCACTCTTCTGTGTATTATGCAACTTGCTGAACTCTTCAACCTTCTAGGACCACCAAGCCCCTACTAGCACACTATACAATGATAGAAATCATGCTGGAAAACAGCAAGGCTATGGTCTGTCTAGCAAGTGTCAGGGAAATCCATGCACCCATGCTGGGTGCTCGAATATAATTTGCAAACATGAGGCAATGCTATTTTCAAGGGTACAAGAGGACAGGCTGAAGGGATTAATTCTGCATAGAGGTGACACAAGATAAATAAATTCTCTGGAAACATTTTTCTATAGTCTGAAGCAACTGGTGCAGTTGGCACTAATGCCCAACGCATTACACACAGTGTCTCCTCCACACCCAGGTAGCCAAAAAAAAATGACCCAGTACATACAAAGAGCTGGGAAAAAGCAGGAGGTATTACCCATACATTTGAAGAATGACCCATCTTTTAGTGAAGAAATGCTACATATCTGAAGCCTGTACGTCAGGTTTGGGGAAATTTGAAAAACAACCAGCCAAACAGCACAGATTTCAGTAGTCCACAAGTACTCTGGATACTACCTCTAGCTCAAGGATACTAAGCTCCACCCAATCCCTAAATCTGGAAATAAAGTAAATGAAGCAAACACAAGCAGGTTTGTGTATAAAAGCACCAACCACTGAATAATATAGTATCAGAACAGAGATATCCTCAAACTACAAAAGAGCAGGCTGGAAGTCAATGTAATATTTCACCTGCAACGAGCTCTTGCCTGTGAGATGTCAACACTTGCTTGATAATGCAAGGGAAGCCCAAGGGAACAATTCTGGCTATAGCAAGGGAAGTCAGTTCAAAAGCAGTAGCTGTGAGAACACCCACATTCTCCAAAAGCAAGTGGGCAAAATTCAAGCCTCCAAAGTACTCATGTCCTTTTCTCATGTTAAGAGAACAAGCTGGGGCACAGATCTCAGCTTTACAGCACAAAGGATTCTCCTTCCCTCCAGTGTAACTTTACTTTTCAGCTATGTTTAGGTTCCTGCAAGTTGCTCCCTCCACATACACAAGACACCATGAACTAAGTGGTGTCTGGAATAATCACACATCCCACCACCTGAGCATGAAGAGGTGTTGAACCAGCATACCTGCACTCTGATCCCCTAGAACAGAGCAGCAGAGAAGGCAGAAAGGGAAGATTCTGACAGCCCTCACCTGCTGCAGGCATGGGTAGTTGGCAAAACATGTGAGTAGCTCATACCCAGATCTTGCTCTGGATCCCACAGAAGTGACTTTAAGTCATCCTCTTTTTCCCCCTCCCAAGTTCCACACTGTTGAGAACAGAATGTTTCTTAAAATGAACCATAACGTTAAACTAGATTATTTTGCAGTCAGTCACAGTTCAGAATCTTCCTTCACACAGTAACTTATCAGAGAAGGAAAGAACTGTGGCCACAGTTCAGTCCCCAGAGAATAACAATTGTTCGTGTATTACGTAAATTCAGACGAAAATTTCCAAGTGTCATTTCATGTCAAAGTCTGACCTTTTTATATGTTGAAATATGCCAGAACACACTTCTAAACAGAATAAAATAGTATTCTTGAAAGAAAATAGGGCAAGTTCTATTTTTAGAGAGATTTTTAGGTTTTACAGAGAACAGCTTTTCTGTCTTCAAGATACTAAATCCAAACTTGCTGAGCAAGAAATTCTGCAAGAGTATGAGTAGAGTTTTGTTTTGAAATGTTCCTGTATATTTACAATTGCTTGTAAATTGATTGCAGTCTGGTGTCAGTCTATAAAGGATCATTACCTTTTTCAAATACACTGTCATTCCCAAGGAGGAATACAGGCACCACCCAGGTGCTGTGGCTGGCTGTAATGCTAAGCCCAACTGCACGACGCAAACAGTGACATGGCAGCAGCACAGGTACAGCAACCAACCTTTCATCTCTGCTTTGAACTTCTTTGCTTTCACTGCAACCTCTGTGTCTTGTTCATCCACCTCCTGAATTTTGCGCTTCTTGGAAACAACAGGAAGTGTAGAGTCACCAGAGGGGTCAAAAACTTTTACTTCACTGTAACGAAGAAAAAAGTCAGTTTATATATTAAAGAAGAGCAAACCTTCAGGTAAGACTCCGCAGTTGAACGTAAATTTCCAACACAACCTACCAAGAATATTTGAAAATCCATCTTGCTTAGCTAACAAAGCATCTACAGGTAGTGAGCCTCTCCCTCCAATACAAAGTTCCTTTGTCAGTAATCATGACTAGGGAAGTGATACCCTACAAAGTACAACTGCCTGATCTGAAAAGAAAACACCAGTCAACTAAGAGTTTGATCCTGATTTATACCTGTTCAAGGCTCTACAGAGCACTTGAATAACCCATTACATTGATTTCTCTGATGCTGAAAGCCTATCCAGCATAGCCATATGGTCACAAGCACACAGCTCCCCACCATTTGGTGTATTATTGTATTGAATTTGGTATATTATTGGATATTGTATATAAAATTGTACCCTAGGGGTAATAATACATACACACGCAAAGCATCAGAAGTAACTTTACTCCTGCTTTTTCTGCACTGCCTCTTCACCATTACACTGAGAGGACAAACTCACAATGCAGGGTAATGTTATGGCTCATTGCTCTACCAACTGTATCACTGAATTTATGGGACATTCAAATATCTAATTTTTGTCTGAAACTGCCTCTTCGCAATTATTGCATGCTCATTTGTTCAGTCCCAAACTTCTCTACAGGCTGTAGAGAACCAGCCACCTGAAATCCAGCGCTCTTTAATTGGAACTTTTAAGGGGCAACTGAATAATCAAATAGCAACGAAGCAGTTCTTCTCTTATTCAGAACAGAATTCCCACTGAAGAGAAAAGGAATTTTAAAACACTAAGTCTAAAACATTTCCCTCCCCAGCCACATAATGAACATCTCAACTTTTCTAAATTAGGAATCTGAAGTAGCTACCGTGCACATGTTATAAAAGTAACTGAAGCTGAATGACTGGGCTGGGAAGCATGTGGCAATGCCAGCAGACAGTACCATCAATTCATCCTCTAAACATGGGAAATTATTCTTATAGGTATTAACAGTGCATATTGGTTTAAAGAAATTGAATATGCAGCCTTTTGCAAAAGGTGGACTCTGCTTCAGCTAAACCCAAGTGAGATCTCACTGGCTTCCTTGACACTGTCATAATACTGCTAATTAAAAACAAAATAAAACAAAAAACCAAAACCAGAACCACAAAACCATAAATAAGACACATGCAGCATCTCTTGCATCTTGTTTGGAAAGCATACAGAAATGTTTCACTTGAACCTCATCTCTAAAAACTACTTCAGCATTTAACTTCTGACACATTACTTGGATTTAGCTAATTCATACAAAATCCATAGTTCCATACATAACTTAGATTCTCACCCATCTCCTTAAAACACTGTTTCAGCCGTTCTAACATGCCCATGCAGCAGTACTGCCATTTTTGTACAAAGACAATTTGACAAGTACTGAGTTAGTTTCCCTTTTAGGCAGCCAGACTATGCCAAACAGCCAGGAACTATCTTCAGATTCTCCCCAAGCCTAGACATGTTTGCAAAGCATGTCTAACAGCAGAAACATGTCCTGGCAGGAGTTCATGATTCCTCATTTCAAGAGGTCAAACCCCAGCATATATGTTGTCTCTTTAACAACCTCCTCCCTCAGCTCCTGCCTCTTGACAGGCCCTGATGCTTCATTCACTGACTGACACCGTCTGCAAAAGCTGCTCCAGAAATCACAGCCGTCACTACACTTGGAAATGCCTGGCATATGGAAATTAAAGTTACAGCTAGATTCCAGAAAGATGTTTGGGGGCTACAGATGGGTGCAACAGTGCTAATTTTTCCTCACAGAATAAGCACTGAGCCCTGGTTTTGCTGAGCTCTTGTCCTCTCTACACTGAAGACTCAGCAAAATAAGCAGGCCAAGCTGAGCAAGAAGCCTGCAACCAAATTAAGCAATAAACCCAGATGTCACAGCACAGACTAATAATACCTTCTTCAAATCCTCAGATGTTCAACTGCCCCAGTTGCAATTTGCAGTGTCACTCTGGGTACCAGAAACTGTTCTAGCAGTGTCCAGAGTACATAAAGACCTTATCTATTGCTTAAGACGTGTTACTTACTACATATAAGACTTAAACAAGGAGATGAAGCTTTGCTCAGAACAAGTGGTGCTTGTTTCTTTCCTTTTTTTTAAAAATAAGATGGCTAAGTAGGTCTCTAGGACAGCTTCCATGTCAAAGAAATTAATTCAAACTCTGATTTTCTCCAATTTATTTCATTCAGAATTGTGATAAATAAAGCTGCTATATATTAACAGCCTGCTTTTTGGGGTGCTGCTGGTAGCACCCAAAGTACTTGCTATCTGATGATGTCAATAATTTACTATTAGAAAATCTGAGAAAAAGGAAATTCTTATTAGCAAAAGAAATTATTATCAACATTTAAAAAGCATAGAAAACGTTTTCTGGATCTTAAGTCAACTCAACCCACAGCCAAAAAGCTTTTATAAATAAAAACACAGAGAGTTATTTTTACTCAGCCAAACTGAAAGGAAAAACTATTCACCTCTTGTTTTGGTATTTGTCGGTCTTGGCCAAGGCTTTTCCAGTGCCACTTATTCTTCTTAGCTACAAGAAAAATTTAGATATGAAAAACAAATTACTCATAATAAAAAGAATTCACAACTATTCAGCTCTTGAATTAAAAATGGAATGCCAGACATATATTATGGGCCAAGCTCTTGTGTACCTGCACCAGTTTTACACCTGAGTGTAGAGTAGTGACAGGGAGTGTAACTGAGGTGAGAATGGCCTTCCTAATGATGCTCTTCAAGAGCCCAGTTCAAGTAAGGGGCATCGACTACTGCATCAAATACACAAGTCACATGACATAACATGGTACTTCTCAATTCCCAAAAGCAGCTCAAATTTGTGCAACTTTTTTTCTTTGTCAAGAATAACTGCATGTCAGGGCAGGTATCACCCTATAGATGGCATAAAGCCAACCTTAAAGCCACAACACAGGCCCCAAACTAAATTAAATGTGTACTTGTCAGGTGACTGGTTTGTCTTTTGGTGTAAACTTGTCTCCTTGCCTTTGATCCGATGGGAAGTTTCACCTCCCATGAAGAGAGTGGGCAGGTTTTTCTGGATTTTTCTTTTCTGTTTCCAGTACTAGAGTATTTGCATCAGATCCAGCTTGGAAGGCTGAACCTAGTTGTCATTCACTAGTTGTCATTCATTTAGCAGGCATGCCACCTAAAAGAGGCAAGGTCCCAATGTTCCCCCAGCACACTGTGCTGATGGCAACATGGAACAGCAGGTGTGGAGAGCCAGGATAAGAGAGGCAAGGAGGTAAGGGGGCAGTGCAGCAATTTGCAGAGTAACATCTTGCTTTAGCTACAGAGAAAGCTCCCCCAGGACTAAACACCACCAGATTCTGCCCAGATTCTGGGGAACCAGGGTAGAAAATTTGAGGCAGGGAGAAAACACAAATAGTCCTATGGTAAAGAGAAAGAAACTATGAAGTAATAAGCCTATCCTTGCAATTCATAGAGATGTAGGGAATGTAAAGTTATGATCTTATTCATCTTGCTCACTACCAAGATTTTTCAGTATAATGCAAATAAAGACAGCCCTGTAAACAAAAACAGCTGACACACAAATGCCTGCAGTCAGCTTACACACCTGGCCACTCCAACCAAAGCTGGGAGAAACTACAGGGTAAGAATGACATGCTACTGAGTGAGAAGAGTCAAAAGCAGTGTCAGAAAATCATACCCTGAATAAAAAGGACAGCTTCATGTAGCTCTCTGCAAGACTTACCCCTCTCTCTTCCAAAAGCCTCAGTCTCCTCTCTACTTTTAGTCTGTTCTCAGCTCCCATTTCAGCACTGGTGCTCTCTCCAAGGGCATCATAACGAATAGTCAAGGCAGTCTTTGCTGCCAGCATTCGAGAAATCTGGAAAAGCCAAAAATAATATTAAATGCTAAGACTTAACATAAGGCAGTGATTCACTCTGATCTGGAAACCATACCCACATACAAAAGAACAAAGTAACCATTTACAGTGTTTAGCCCAAGAAATAATTAGTGTCTCATTTTTACAACACTGAAACACTGCTAATGTAACACCTTATTTCCTTGATAAATAGAGGGAAACATGTGAGACACAAGTCAGTTATACATAGTCTACTCTCACCAAACTTTAGATCAGGTCAGTCTGAGGTGTAATTTCCAGATTTCTCCACAATTCAAACACATATTCATCCATCCATTATGAAAGACTAAGCTTTAAGACCAAGCTATAAGTTATTCTAGCTTAAAAAGAGTCAAATTTTCAAGCAAGACTAAAGCCTTTAACACCTTAGTTTATTATCACATAGAAGCAGAAACCTACTCCTTGAGAAAGCCAGCATTACATCCTAACTCAGCAGGAATACACACCTGTTATTGCTCAGATATGTCAAATGGACAACCACATTCACTTTTTTGGAACAGAAATGAACGATATTCAAAGATCTCTGGGACAGTGGTATTTTCCATGTAATCACAAAGCAATACAGTAAAGCAAGCCATGGAGAGAGACTCACTCTGAAGTTCAAGCCACCATGAAGCTCAAGATAATGCCCTGGAAAAAGCCAAGCTAATAAAGAACTATGCAACTTACCTTTCCTTTATTTTTGGCATTGCTTTGACCCACCAGGGAGGCATGATAGATAAGGCCAAACTTAGGTGTGTCCCTTTTAGTCTTCAGTGCTCTGAAGAGTGCCTTCTCAGCACCCAGTAACTGAACCGTTGAAGCTGGATGTTTTGCTAGATTCAGGAGGGAACCTAGAAAGAAGTGACACAGAGCAAAAGTAACTTGTCAGAGAAGCTGCTAGGCTAGATTCCTGCAGTGTAAGAATCTCAGATACATCTATTTTCATGAGTTTTTCATTTGTTTCCTGAAAGACAGATAAACCATTTCAGCCTTTCATACCTCAACATTCTTGGTTTGATTTGAGCATCAGGAAAGAAGGCCGACTCAATAAAACATATTCCACTGGAATAATGCCCACTCCTGACAGCAAGAACATTTCCTCACAAAACTGCAGCACAGATAACTGAAATAAAGCTGCTACCTAGAGCCAGTCTGACTGTAAACACCCAATGTTGGTTTTTACCTCAGAAGTGACTGAACTGTCAGCAGGAGGCTCAGTTAGTGTCTCAGAAGAGGTAGTGACTTAAGTTGCCCTCATATTCCAAAAAGAATTCAGGCCAACTGAGAACTTCATCATCACAGACTACTGCCAAGCTCATGCTGGTATTCTCAAGATTGCTGAAGTGCTGCCTTCGCCCCATTTACCACGGTATGTTCACCAGGCCTTACATAATGGTTTTAGATGACCAGCTCCTCGGAGAAAACCTCTGATGAGGTCACCCAAGATTTATGTATGTTGATCACTGCAACCCACCTGCATGAGCAATGAGCCTTGCTCCCACCAGTTCTCCCACCATGATAGTGAGATTGGGAGCAATGGCCATCATTCTGTTCTTCAGGTAATCATAGAGCTGTGTCCGATACTCTGAGATTTCAATCACCTGGCACAGACAGAGTTTGGTTATAGGAGTCAGTATCAGCCAACCAAAAAATAGTAAGAGATAAATATATTGATACAAGGAAGTGCTAAGAATTCCAATGTAGGAGACTAACAAATTGCAAAATGAAAACAGCAAAGAGCCAGAGTTACAGGAAGATTTATATAGAGCATATTCTCAGAACAGAGCTACATCCATGAAGTATATTAGATCTGTTCTGCTTATTCCCTTATGCAACTTATTTTCTCAGCAAAACTCCTGATAAAGGAGCTGACAAAATGCCAAAGACAGTGAAACAGAACAAAAATACTTAGTAAGGGCATTTTCTTTAGGACAAAACTCTGGAATATCCAGTTTTTACATAAATCCTTGCCACCATTCTCTTGAAATGGAATACATGCTCTAAACTTGTCCCATACAAACATACACAATTAGAATGCACATAAAAAAGCTGCCTGGTCTAGACCAAGAACAGGAACTCCTAATCCTGCCACTCCCTGGTAGTCACAAATGGATCCAACTGGCATAACTGAAGTCAGAGGGTGTTTGTTCACACACAGCCCAGATGTGAGCAGGGTAGAATTCCTAATTCTTTTGGGGCTTCAGGCCCATTTTTAAGCCCAGGTTTATCACCTAGCTTCCACAGTGACAGATTAAAAAGAGGCTATACAATGCTATTATCTCAAATACTTAAAAATACAATGATAGCAAAATACCTCCCAAAAGTAAGACTGCCAATTTCAGAAGGCCTTGTGCAGACATCAGCAGCCTGAGATGGCTCAGATGAGGTAGTGACTGTGCACCCTCATGTCTGAACATCAGGAAAGCAACCGTACAGGTATCATCACTGCCATCACAAGAGTGTTAGCACTGCCCTGGGAAAAGCTCTCCTTGGCAGAAGTGGCTCTGAAACAGCTAAAGTAGAGTCCTACTCCTATCCATCCATGTGTACATACCTGATCACAGAGATGGATTATGTTGTTTATGTCTTCTTCTGATACTTCTGTCCCCATGGAAATCTCAGCGGCAGCCTTCACATCCTCCTCAATCTCCTCTGGTAGGATGTCAGAAACATCAGAGGAAGCAAAATTGCTTCTGTCTCCTGTGGGGGACAGATGAAAGCATGTTTGTGCTGGGGGCGAGATGAACTAGTAAAAAAAGCACAGAAACAGATGAAGATAAAAGGCCAAAATAAAAACATTGACTCAAGTCTGCCATCACACTATTCCGAATTCCTAAAATATATGTCAGCGTTCTGACTTTATGTTTATACCAGCTAGGAATGGTTGGAAAAATTCAATTTTAAACTAGAAAAAAATCCCCAGAGAGCCCATACTGCATACTTCACCTTTTCAGTAGCTGGTTTCTGCAAAATTTTCAATGACAATATTACAAGAAAAGAACTCCAGGAAGCAGTCACTCACCACTAACCAAATTTATTTAATTGTTTCTACAACTGGGGGAAAAAAAGCTCCCTTAAAAGAACAAAAAGAAAAAAAAATCAATACAAAGCACATGAGCCCAAGAGGTGAGGCAAGTGTGCAAAATATATGGAAGGCTTGGCTGGTGATGTGGCATTAGCTTTCACTTAAGCTTCCAAATGACAAATTGCACCAACATCCAGATGCAAATATACCCTCCTTTTCTGCTGGCCCCATTTACCCTGCTGCTGAAGACAGCACTGCTCAGGGAGAAGAGCAGCTGGATGAGCAGTGAGTGGGTCTCACACCAGTGCCACTCAGGCCATGCTCACTGCCGTGCCCCAGGCTCACCTGTCCTCACTACTCACCGACTTTCCGCACGCATTTACAGTACATGAGGTTATCCGTGATGATTTTGCCCAGCTCAGGGAAGTGCCAACCGTACCATTCCCGACAGCGCATGATGTAGTTATTCAGTTCTTTGTCCAAGTCATCAAGAAGCGCTATAAGAAAGAAGGATGGAGTTCTTTTTCTAAAAGGGCAACCTAAAAATGTGGTACTCTCAAACCAACCAATTTAAATAGTGTAAAGGGAGATTACCCGAAGCATTTCACTCCATAAATACTGGAATAAACCAAACTGCAGTACACTAGAAGACTCTTCAGAAAACTGCATAAAACCAGGCACAATATTATAGAAGTGTTAGAATTCCCACGAGTGTGGCCTCAAAGTTTTAGCACTGGGGCCATCTAGGACAAACTCCCTAAGAGCTGCAAAGCACATTCCCCTAGAAGGAGTGCAGCAGCCAATTATCCACCCTCTTAGTCAGCCAAAGTGCTATGCACAACGTTAATGTAAAATCTAGCTATCCAATTAACTTTGAGGAAAAGATGTTTTAATGGTAACAAACTATCTTGTATTCCATTACTTGATTTCAAAGAGCAAGCCTTTTAATTGCTGTTATAATATAAAAATACCAAATACAAAGCCAACGGGCTCACCATTTACTAGATATGACAAATAACCAGATTTATAGTTTATTAGAGCAGAGCACCTACAGCATATATTGCTAGAGAGCCCTGAGGCTAAAATATTTCCTGCTAATGCAATACCAACATTCCCATCTGTTGTCTCAGTGGTAGTGACGAAGGAACTGAATTGCATCATTAATTTCAGTTTAACTATGTTTCATCATTGGCAACAGTCTGGGAATTAAAATTCCAAACAGGATTCCTCACCACTGCTTCATAGCAAGCATGCAGATTATGATGTGTGTGTCTTCAAGGAAAAATGAGAAACGGGCTTTCCTAGCTGCTTCAACAATTTCAGTCTGTTTTTCATTTAGAAAGCAAGGAAGACAAAATGCAGCATTACACACTGCAGTGTGTTTTACATGCCTAACATGGGGGTCTATTTCTACATTGCCCTGCATGCAAGACACCAAGTAAATGATGGGTCAGAAAATTCTATCCTGTGGGGCCCATTCTCCCAGCACCACTCAGAAGAGGGGCATGTTGGAAAGGAAAGCCCTTAGAGGACTGAACTAACACTGCCTGTAGTTCAGCTGATTTCCATGCTAAAAAAAGGTGGACACCAGTTTATCGTAGCACCCCTAAAATGTTCCTGCTTGTGGAAAGCCCTACTGAGAAAACAGACTTTATGCCTAGCTGAACATCAGTGCCTCATTTTCTAAGACATCCTAGGAGGAAATTGACAGCAATATTTTTCTTTAGCCAATGTAAAGAAGTCAGCTATTGTAAGCCAAATCCATTAATAATTTAAGCTCTAAATATACTTACAAATTGCCTGGATAATCATGGTATCTACTTTGTCTGGGCTGAATTTCAGCTTGTATCGGGAAAGGCTGAGGAGACACAAATACAGTTTCATCAGCATCCTGACATTCTGTTGCAGAATATGCCCCACCTGTTCTTTTTTAACACGACTACAGGTCCACAGGCTCACTGAAACCAAGCTCAGGTCTGTGCCACTGACTGCTCTCAGCTGTGGCCAGAAGCCACGCTGACACAAGCTTCACAACAGCTCTGACATGTGTCCCTCCCATACCCTGTGACCAGGGTGAAAGGGAAAGTTAAGGTTATTTGTACCACCTGCACAGACTGAACACGAGTGTGGTGGCAGGAAATTAAGTGGCTCTTGGTTTTTCTGCATGGTTCCCCACAAAATGTATTTGTCAACAGCACTTCCAGTTGGGCAGCAGCTGGAGGCAATCCACAAAACTGCATCTCCCTAGCTGCAAATACCAGCAATGCTAATGTGAATCAACAAAAGAAACTTCCTGGAACAGATTCTCACTGTCTGAGAAAGCCCATTAACATCTGGATTTAATGTTATGTTAACATTTTCTATGTATGCTACAGTGAAAGACACTTGGTATCAATGAGAATTTGCATCTTAAAAGTCCTTTTTCAATATTAACGCCCATTTTCTAAGCAAACACACTTTTAAGGAATTGGCTACAGCAAAGCATTTGTCTTACATGCCAATGGCTTGTGACAGGACAAGCTCATGTCAGAATATGGATTAAAAAGTTACTCAATAATGGATGCTTGATCCCATGGTGATCCAACAACTTTGTACTGAACTACTCCACTAAATCTAAAAAGCAGCAACAACAAGGTGGGAAGAACAACCCTGCCTTTAATATTTGCATTATCTATTATTTGGGTATTTATTCTGGCACAGATCATCAAATTATGATCTCCACCTTGTCCCTTAGTGGCAGTGGAGTTTTAAATGACTCCCTTGGCTGGTCCAAACACATTCCAGACAAATTCTTGAAGTATGTAACTTGAAAAGGAAAGCTACCAGCTTCCATTTTGGGTGAAGATGAAGCCTTTCCCTAAAGGGAAAGCCCTCCCTTTGTAAAACAAGATTTCAGATACAAAAGTATCTTGACTTAGGGAGTATGAGACCACGGCACATACTCAAGAGACACTTCAAGCAACACAGCACAGCCAAGGACACAGGAGTGGGGCAGACACAGGATGAAACAGAGCTGTTATAGGAACCCACCTGTGTGCCAGACCCAGGCACATAGCTGCCATCTCTCGAGAAGGGAGGCCTGTTATGAGCCCTTCAATCTGTGAGCGAATTCCTCTCATCAGCTCTGTAACCATTGGGCTGTGTATACAACTCAAATTCAGCTTCTCCTGCAGTGTGGAAATCAATGGTCCAAAGTCAAGCACAACACAATATTCCTCTGAAGTCCTTCTTCCAGCAGCCTTACATCACTTTCACTGGTTTCCCACTGCAATCCTGTGATCACACAAGTTTCATCCATTTTTGGTGTTCAAGGTAGTGACACTCCCAGGTCCCCACACAGTTAATATTCCTTTTTGAAGAGCAGTTTTATAATTAATGCTCTATCTGCTATGTAGAACATTCAACTTAAGATTCAAGATATTGAAGTTTACTAGAAACCATTTGGCCACAGAAAGAAAATTCAGAGGTAGAGGACATCTTTGTGTCTTTTTCAGAGAACAAGGCAATAATGAGTTCAAAGTCCTTAACATTAAGCCCTCATTTTGCTGCCTACACAGTCTCTTAAGACAACATGAGGAGGTCCTCAGAACAAAGTTCACTGGAATAGGGAGCAAACAGATGTGGCATGGGAAATTGACACCAAGAAGATGCTGGAAAAGGCAGGCCACCTCCAGTGAGCCTCCTTTTTCCTCTGGCAGACAAAGACCAAGGGGTGTGCACAGCTGCCTGCACACTGAGGATGGCACAACAATGCCCCCTCCAACAAGACAATAACTACTGTTGCTGCACCTGTTAGTGAGGAATATGTGTCTGCCTGGCTCAGGTTTTTCAGTTGGTTCCTCCCCCCACTCTTGTTCTGGATTGGATCATCAGGAAAATTAATTTTTTAACTTGCTGAGTTTCTAACCAATATTCAAGAAAGAAATCAAGCAAATGTGAACACCTAAGTACATTCTTACTGTTATCACTCACCTGTGTACTCAAGACAATATCTTCCCTGTACAAATTAGGATTAACCATCCTCTCTGCTGCTAACACAGCACTGGCAGCACAATCCATTGCTGGTAACTGCAAAATCTCTGGAATCTGACTATAGCATTTCAGTAGCATGAAACAAAAGGAAGAGCAGCAAAATCGGTTATCACCTTTATGACACCTCCAAGTTTGGCATCTGCCACAGCCAACTGCTCATGAGCATCTTTTGCCACTATCTTCTTGAGAATCTTCTTCAAGTTCTTGCTGAGCTTGCCTTCTACGAGAGCTGTGGATGCTGTATAAAACAAAAAGACCAAAGATGCCGTTTCTTTCCCCTCCTAAAACCTGTAAAAATATTACTCCTAACTTCATGCATTTATTTTAACTGTCCACAGTAGCTCTAGTCTGAGCTGCAATATTGCTTCACCATGCAATAGCTAAAAATCAAAACAGAAGAAAATTATATACCTCCTCCTCTGAAAGCCTAAATCAAAAACCCTTCTCCCAGTTGCCTCTCCTTTCTCCATATGTTTTCAGTTCTATTTTTGCCAATTTTGTTTAAGGATCTCTACAAACAGTACGCCATATGTTTTAGATACATATTTAACATTTCCAACGGCAAGGTTATATGGGAATATTTTGTGTATCATTTAATTAACCAACCATTTGCCAGGTCCCTTAGGCAGCAACCATGATATCCTAAATTAAGTAATGGCTTATTTGCATTCTCTGGTGATGATAATGTACTGTCTAAAGCCCCAGGAATGATGCCAAACTGGACAGTCAGACAGACCCTTTTAATACAGCATGCAGACAGGAGAATCTTTAAAGGATACTCTTCATTCTCAAACATTAATAGATCTCTAAAAGCTTTACAATCCCACACAATATATTTTAAGCAGGCACTTATACAACTCTCTTTGAGGGTCAGCTCTGTGTTCCACTGTGATTGACACATCTTCATCACAGAGCAGCAGCCAGTGATTTTTGGTTTCCAGAACCCAATGACATGTAAGAGTAAAATCAAAGCACTGTGCTGAGTCTCCTCTCAACCCTTCTACAATGCAGGTAATTTTCCACCCTGCAAGCTGACCATAAGCATCTAACCCCCTTGGAACAGTCACATACATAGTCTTCCCTTCAAAATAAATGAGTCATAAGAAGTCTGAACCTCTCCATTTTACAGATACATCAACTTGTAAAGCAGTAAAAGGTTTTGGATGTTTTTATTTGTTTGTTTGTTTTTTTATCAGCCTAACTATACATGAACTGAATCCAAACCTATGCAAAAGCAATATAATCCAAAGAATATGCCATGGAGAGGAGTGTACAGTTCCAATCTCAGCTCTTTTACTTGCATCTCATATTTGATGGTTGTGTCTCCATTCTTGCTTCTTTGCTTCATTTATAAGCTATCCCTATCGCATCAGAATATGAAGAACTACTCCTGAATTGTAAATGTGGAACATTCACCTACTGAAGTCGTACAGCATATTCAGCAGTAATTGTCACACCATTTCTGAATTATTGCCTAGAATTCCTACTATTTATATTCGAACCAAGCCACACATCAAGCACTTAAGTATAGAATTAGTAAAAATTATTGAATATAAGGTTTCTCATTTTGCTTAAACTCCTGAATTTAAGGAGAACACAGACCTTTTTCAGGCTGAAAACCACAGGCACAACATGTGTCCATAAAACCCAGGTGGTTGTAATAATGAATGTTCTCTAATACCTATCTGTTGTCTCAGTGGTAGTGACGAATTGTTGACTCAAATCAGTGATATTCAGCTTCAACAAGAATCCATCATTGACAACAGACAGGCTACATGCATCAGCCACAACTTACATGCTGCTCATTTGTAAGCTGCTTAAAAACATGCACTGAAGGAAAAAAATAGACTTTATTACATCTTGATTGCACTATAGACTGGATAGGTGATCTCAAAACTAGCAAAACCAGCTCACTTTAAAAAACTTATAATTTAAAAGCTAAGGAAAGAAAGAGAGCATGGACACAGGTAAGTAATGAGTGAACTGGTGCCTGATAGAGATTTGATTTTTTTTGTAATAATAGTGTTAACTCACTTACCAGCAAGTGCTTCTGTTGTGTCCTGAAATTTTTCGAAATGTTTTAGCTTTACTCTACAGAAATAAAAGAGAAGTGTGTAAACAAGTGTACATAAACCACATGCTAGAACCATTTTATCTTTTTTCTGCCTCTGCTACTACAGCTCCTTTCTTTTCCCTAAGGCTTCAAGAGAGCAGACATCATTAGGTGAACCCTCAAAAAGGACTGAGAGCACTAAACTGGTCAACTGAATCTGTTGTGACTTTTCGGCTGGGTCCCACAATAGTTACATAAAGGGAAAAAAAAATAAGTGAATTTTGATTTGGTGTTTCTTGGACCAACAACACCAGAAAACCTAACCCCCCCTCCTTGCTTTGTAGTTCATATTTAAAGACAGACATCATCCATTTAAATTTCAACACTGCACCCTGACTGATGATAGCATCTTCCCACTCATCTTCAAAAGGAAATGTTCTGCCTCTGTGGAATGTAGAGCCTGCACAGCTCAGATTTAACATGCTTTTCAACCAAATGCATCTTCAAAGACTCAAAACTCGAACTGATTCATTGCCCATGAATCCTCAAGTCTTCCCCTGTAATTAGATGTTAGAATACAAGTTCTGAGCTGAGCTTAAAACAAACATCAAAAATTTCTTTCATGCCTTAAGTGCTGACCAGAGCCAAAAATCATATGAACAGTGTTCAACCACACTGTGTCAGATCCTTAGGCACAGCTTCCCTCTACCCCTCACACAGTCTGTGGTGGTGATATATAGTTACAGTTAAGAAGCTATCTCAATCCAGTAAATTCCTTGTCAGGGACAAGCATTTAACTAATCCAGCCCTGATTAACCAGTGCTCTTTGTCAGTCAAGTATCTCCAAAGGAAGCAAGGTCACAGATAAAGCTGAATACTTGAGTTAAGCATTTCCAGATCCCAACAAAAGCTTCAGGCTTACACTTTTGCCTTTTCAGAAAGGCAAAAGAGGAATTATTTTTATCAGAGTAGAGATCCCATTAAGAGCCACATCCTGTATAACAAGTGGCCAAGATGATGTTTCCAGGACAAGATTAACCACACTACAAGCAGGCAGATGTGGGATATTCTGGCCTCTGCTCTACGTACTGTTACAGAGCAGGATATATATGAAAGGCATAGCTTGTTTAGACACATCCTTTATAATCAAAGCTGGTTAGAAATTTTCCAGTAAAAACACCAGACAGACTTGGAAGGAACCCACCATTGTCCCCAGCTTTCAGACAATTTGCTAGAAAGGGCAGCTTGATCAGTGGATGCTGCACTCCCTGCGCAACTCTGCAGTGGTGCTGACTTTCACTGATGGCACAGGCAACAACACTAGCTCTCAATTTACAGTGATTTACATAGTTCCATCTGGATTAAACTTTATTTTTCCCAGAAGAATTTCCTGCGAGCACAAAACCCTGTCATTTCACTGACACTTCCAGCATCACAATTTTGGATGTTCTTGTCAAAGCACCCACATCACCTTAAAATATTGTTCAATTTTTTGCTTTGGTGACACATGGTAATGACTTGTGCTGCTTAATTACACTGTAAAGCATTTCTTTCACTTTGATATTCCATTGTAAGCATCTCAGAGTATCTAACTTCACATTATCATTGCTCACATCTTTTACAATACTGAAACACAAAAATCAATATTTCATTCTGAACCCCAGCTGCGTGTAACTGCAGGCAGCCATGTCCTTCCACAAGCCACACTGCTATCCCCACATAAAGCTGCTTACATTTTGTTTGCTTTTTCGGGAGTTTCAAATTCTTTCCACAGACTGTCAACTTCTTGAAGCTTTTTCTCATTCAGAACCTGCAGGAAAAAAACGTAACACAACTATATTTAATTCATTTTCGAAAAATCTTCAACCCAGGAGACCTGAAACATTTACAGTGTATCAAACCACTGTGCAGTAGTTAATACTGATTATGTCAAACTCAACTTCAGTATCTCTGGTTTCACCATTCTCTCTCAGCAGCTTTACCCTACTAGTAGACAAGAGTACAGCATTTTTACTTTC
Organism: Parus major; assembly: GCF_001522545.3. Taxonomy (NCBI): domain Eukaryota; kingdom Metazoa; phylum Chordata; class Aves; order Passeriformes; family Paridae; genus Parus; species Parus major. The sequence goes on along the minus strand of NC_031776.1, from coordinate 11,301,617 downwards.
ACCTGAATTACAGAAGTTCTTCAATAATGGCTGTGTCCTCTGGGACCTGGCACATCAGAGCAAAACCCTCTTCTTCTTTATCAAAACTGGGCTTGTTCCACCTCCTCTACAGGACCCACTCATAACCACAGTGACCCAAACCCAAATTTGCCACTGCTTTGGAAATATAAAACATCTGGGAAACCTAACAGAAAGCAGTGATCCCCCAAGTTATTTTCATTACCCAGAGGTGACCCAAACAAGAAAGAAAACATCTGTAAAGAAAAGTCATCACCACAGCTTGGTCATCAACCAAGCCATGAATTACCTAAGAGGCAGCAATGGCTTAATCCCATCTCTGTACAGGGAACCCCCTCAGCTTTTAAACAGCACAAGATGAACACTTACACTCTTGGAGCCTATAGACATTTCACAAAATGTGGAGTACATGGCAAATTCCCAGAAAACTACTCAGGGGAATAGTCTAGATGTTTACAACACTGTGTTTTCTAGTAATCACTCAAAAATCTCGTTGTTTTGTCCCCACAACACAAATACAACTTAACTCAGTGCAGAAATCATTCCCAGTATTATGAATTTTGCTCCCTGGCAGATTTTTAAATCCTGGTTGAAGAAGGCTCTTTTTTTTTTTTTTTTTAACTCAATTATTAGCTGAACAAATAAATATAATTATTAACTTCCCTCATGACTGTGAGGCACAGAAAAACCTTGAGGCAACTCTTCCTTTCCTCAGCTGAACGATTCGCTCCTACACCAAGACCTACAGCAAGAACTACACAGCATCCAGAAGACAGTTCTTGCTCACCAAGGCCTAAAGCCAGAACACAGTTATGCTGGCAACAAACATTTGTGGTCACTGCTAGAAAGGGAAGGGGGTGACCATATCTGTCCCCAACATTCAGAAATACAAAATCTGTTCAAACCTCAAATAACTAAAAAACAAAGAACATCCCAAACGCCCAGCAGTGTCAAACTTCAGAAATGCTTTAGCAAGGAAATAAAAAGTACCTAAACTCTGCAGAGAACTCTGCATTCAATACAGAATGAACACAAATGTAAGAGTGGCACAAGGCTGCAGGTGAACAGCAGCTCTGTCCAGGGAAGGAATGCTGGATGATTGAGAGCTTTTCCCTGTAGACGAGTACTGTGACTGAGGCTTTGGCATTTCCAGCCCTGGCAGCTGCCATCAAAGTCAGCATGGAAAACCACAACCTGTCTCAAAATACATATTTTAATAAAATACTATTTCTGTTCATTTCCAGCACCAAGCTTTCACCTCTCTGCCAGCCACACTGCACAGCCCTGCCAGCCAGCCCCAGCTGCTGACACCTGCAGCAAGCACTGCAGCACCTCTGCAGAGATCTCCTGCAGTTCTCTTTGTAGGTCCCTCCTCCTATCTTTGCTTTATGCCTTCTCTGCTGTCAGAAATTGGAATATTCGTTATTTTCAGCCCCTCCTGGCTGCTGTGAAAGGTTAAAAGGGCTTGGAACACTGCACCAGAGGTTTCAACCTACTCAAAAGACTTTAATTTTATTTTTAATATGTGATGGTGCAGGATACTGTTCTGTGTTAACATCCAGTGAGCAAAACCTTCAGGGAGACTGCTGTCTGTGCATCAGTTCCCCAGGTACAAGTGTTGAGAGGGGGGGCACAGAACAAAAGCTATCTGCTTTTAGAAGTATTTTTGACTTCTTCCCAAGATATACATCTTGAAATCTGCCTTGCCTGAACTGCACGGCTTCACCCCAATGAGGAGGAAAAGTGTCAGGGCAGAGGAAGGAAATATAGGGCTCCAGAGAGCGCCAAGGGTGCAGTTCTGCTGCAGGCAAAGGAAACCAGAGCCTTGCTCTCTTTGCACTTGCACTACCGTTAGTACAAACTAAACCCTAAGACTAAATCGGAGGGGAAAAAAGAAAAGATGCTATGATTAAACTATGACAAGGCTGGTAAAACTATAGGAATCAACACCCGAGCCAGAGAAAAGCCAGAGATGAGCTGACACTGTAGCAGCTCTAGTTTAGTCTTGCCCAAAGCCCCGAGAAGCTGCAGCCCTGAGCCATCCGCTCAGGAGGCCGACAAAGCCCTGGGAAGGCACCTGCTTCTCCCTCTGGGATCGGGGTCGGGACACGGGAATGCTGCCGGGCTCTCACCTCCTCGCCAATGGCGCTTTCGGGCACGCCCCGGGCCGCGGCCCCGCACGCCCGGAAGGCGCTGCCCGTCTCCCCCGCGCCCCCTCACGCATCCGCAGGGTTCTGCGGCAACTGCGGCCACGAGGGCACGGCCGGGAGGAGAAAGCAGTCAGCACTCCCGCACCCGGCTGTCCCCACACACACCGAAAAGGGCACGGCCGGCAAGAGCGCCACTTCCTACGAAATCCAGGCGGGCAGAGGGGAGGAAGCGAGGGCCACAGGTGATGCTTGGCAGGCGCCGAGGAGCTCCCCTTCTGCCCGCCGAGCACCTTCAGTCTCCTCCGGCAGCCCCTTCCCCGAGGCCTCGCTCACAACGCGGCCCCTCTACTCCCACCCCCGGCTCCGCTCGCCCCCCGAGGCGCCGCACGGGATGCGGGGGCCCTCACTCCTTCCCTCCCTCCCTCTCTCTCTCATCCCCCGCCCGCGTTTCCCCGTAATTCCCACAGAAGGCCCAAAGCGCTCCCCTCCGCCCTCCCTGCTCCGCCGCAGGTCGGCGGCCGCCACCCGCCGGGCGGGAGGCACGGCGCCCCCAAGCCGCAGCCCCGCGGCTCACCTTGAAGATGGCGTAGCCGGCGGCGGTCTCGAACAGCACCAGCATCGCTGCGGCGGGCGGGGGGCGCCACGTGCGCCGCCGCTCCGCGCCCCGCTCAAGCACGCGCGCGCCTCACGGCGGAACCGGAAAGGGAAAGCGGCGGCGGCAGCGGAAGCGAACGCGCGCGGGGAGCGGAAGTAGTGGGGCCGCCTTCCTGCCGCGAGCCACGTGGCGGGGCCGCGCCCGCGCCTCCGCCGCGGGTTCGAGCCTCCTGACGCACAAACACGCGGGATGTCGGGAGCCGCCGGTGTCCCCCTGTGGTACTTCACCCGAGCTGCCCGCGCTTCCCCAGGCGCCGCGGTTGGCGGCAGGGTCAGCACCGTAGACAGGAAGCGGGTGCGCTCCCCGGGACGCGGGGGGGCCCTGCTGTTTCCCGAGCGGATCCCGAGACAGGTGTGAGCGGGTGGCCCTTCGGCGACCCCGAGCCGGACCGGCTGCGGAGTCGGGGTTCAGCCGGCGTTCCCGGCCCTCCGCACACGGCGGAGCGCGTTCTCTGCCCGCTCCGCTCCCCTCCTGCCGCCTGACCTGCAGTTCATGGCACAGAAAGCAGTTCCTTTACGTAAAGAATTGTTGACGGAGCGCGATTGTGCGTATTTAAAAGCTTGGCTTCAACGCCAGACAAGCACCGAATTCTGCCCACATCAAACACGCGTTTTGAACGCTGCGTGTTTCCCCGCGCTGCTGAGCTCTCCCTGGGGCACGGGCAGCTCTGTCCGGGGGAAGGCAGGGCCGGAGGCGCTTTGTGTCCCCCTCCTGCTTTGTCCTTGGACAGCCCGGCCGTGCACAGCGCGGGGCCTGGCTGACCTACTTGTGTGCCGCGGCCCTGCTGAGGAAGCGAGCAGCTGCCTGCCGGTGGGGGGCAGGCGGAAAGCGCCGGTCCTCGCCCTCAGAAATCCCCGCTTATTTCACAGGCAGGGTTATCTCTATTGAAAACAGAAATTTTCAAACCCTCGGTAAGAGAGGCTCTAAGAAACCCTTGAGTTTTGATTTATATCAGACATTCATTGCTGTATTTTATGCAACCATCTGTAGGAGTCAGCATGCCTTTGTTTCCTCCATGTAAGGAGTATGCTGGAAAGCTAATAGAGAAATACGTGGACTTGCATAATTCTGAAGGGTTTTTAGGTTGTTTGTTTTTTTTTCCCCAAAGGAAAGACTTTGGTACTTTACATAACATAACCGATTTTTAAAAATCCCACAACCGGTAATATTGCCAAAGAAATTAGGTTCAAGGAGGTAGAGAATTTCCGAGTTCTACCTAGTTTTTAAGTACTGGTTCTGGCCCTGCTGGCAGGCTCAGGACTGTTATTATGTAACAACTCCGGTTACTTAGCTGGCTGCCCTAAAACACAGCATTCATCCTGTTTGCTAGCACTAACCCCTCTCAAGCGAGCAAATTGGCATTATGAGATTACAGATTGCTCTTAAATTAAAGTCTGCGCTTTTTTAAGAGATCTGTTTCTGATGGACTGAAGAAGCTTTGCACAGACTATATGTGTGGGCCAATAGCTTTGAGAAAAACAGTTACAGCTATTGGCTCCTAAACGATACGGCAGCTTTGGAGAAATTAGTCAACAGAGGTGAACTTTATTGGCTTCGGGTGACTGAGATTAAGTGCAGATAGGGAAATAAGAAACATTATAAAGCACCTGAGAATTTGTGAGGTTATTTGGGCAATTGTCATTGGTGGTGCATGTAAATGCAAAGCTGAGTTTTGTGGAAAGAAGCTTGTGTAAGCCTATTCGGTATTTTTAAAACAGTTTTTGTTGTTTTCTCTTTCAGTGCATTCTACGTTGAATTTGAGCTGTCATAAAAGAAAAGCAGGAGCTTTTCTGCCGTATGTTCACAATTTTCACAGGCTCAGAAGAGATTAGCTTTGAAGATCCTGTACAAATCTAGCTTGTGTCTTGAAGCATCCACAACTGATGGAGCAAGAAGGGAGTCAAGAAAGGTGGTGTTACTGTTAGTGTGTATGCTGATGAGCACACTCTAACCCTGTACTTTTTTGGCTATGTATGGGGATAGGTAGCTGCATTCTGGCTCACATGAGTGTTAGCTTTTATTATGGGAATACATGAAGAAATTTGGTTTGTGCCAGAGTCTGAGAATTTGGTCTTCACACTGTAAGACTCTGTTTTTAAAAACCCCATTAACATTTATAAAAAGCAGTAATGTTCAGGCTAGAATATTTGTCATTTTCCATTCTGTTAGTATTGTGTGTTGCTGTGGAGCCCTTGCATGGCTTATTTTGTTGCTTTGTGTGTGTTATTAAGCTCATAATGAGCTCTTACTGTGAGCTTGGCATAGCATGAACATATTTGGCTTTTCTGCCTGCTTGGCCTTGCCTAAGAAAGATCATCTTCATTCTGTAGTTTGTATAGCATTTGTTTTGTTTCTCTTTATTTATTTTTCCCTCCCTTGTTAATTCTGAATTGTTTTAACAATTGTGATTAAAACTAATTCCCATGAGTCTAAATACTAATTGTTCCACTGGCTGGTAAAAGTGCACCTCTCGGTGTAGCTGTGTTTGTAACTTGGCATTCAGCAACATGCAGAAATGCAGGCACAGAATGCAGCTGCTTTGGTGTTTGGTGTTATTACAAGGGAACATGGCACACAGAGCATTGAGCTGTTTGTGTTAATGAATGCCCTCTGCCCAGAGCTAATGAATGTACTCTGCCTTTTCCCAAAGGTAGCTGGTAAAGTTAAAACTCTGTTTAGTAGCATGAAGATAATCATCTATTTCAATTGAGCTAATTTGTGTTGATTCATTGATTTTTACGTTCATGTTATTTTATGGTTCTCATGTGTGGGTTTTTTTTCTACTTGCTGGCCACTTAGAGCTAAGCATATGCCTATGCCAGCAGCAATGCCATGCAGGACTTGCCTGAGTAGTTGCAGAGGGGATGTTAGGACTCCATGCTACAGTCCAAACAGCTTCCAGCCTAAATGTAACCTTTTAGGTAGGTGTTGCTTCTTGTGCAGGCCTCTGAATAGCCATGCTGTGCCAATGTAAAACAGGGCACCTGTTCCGTTTAAATGATACATCTTTGCAAATTTGTTCAAATGCAACTGCCTGGGCTCAAATTTGCTTAATTCACACTGATCCCATTGCTTGCATGGTTGCAATGACTTTAAAAAAAATGGGAAGTGTGCCTAAAAAGAAAAGTGAGTTTTGTTGTGACATATTATCTTAGTAAAGAAACCTTGGCGAGGTATTTGAGGTAGGCCTAAGGAAAGTGACTTTTGCTCCAAGATCTGCTGTTGTGGGAAGGGTTATATGACTTCACAGAATTGTCAGGGCTGGAAGGGATCTCTGGAGACCATCGAGTCTGACCCCTGCCACATCAGGGTCAGCTGGAGCAGGTGCCACAGGAACAGGTGGAGTTTGATTGTCTCTAGAGAGGGAGACTCCGTGACTTTCTGGGCAGCCTGTTCCAGTGCTTGGACACCCTGAACGTAAAGCAGTTCTTTCTCAAGCTGAGCTGGAACTTACTATGTTTTAGTTTATGGCCATCGGTCCTCCTGTCACCGAGCACCACTGAGAAGTGTCTGGCACCATCCTCTTGGCATCGCCTTTGAGGTATTTACATGCACTCATGAGATCCCCTCGCAATCTCCTGCAGACTGAACAGGCCCAGCTCCCGCAGTCTCTCCTCATGACGAGAGATGCTCCGGGCCCTTAATCACCTCTGTGGCCTCCGCCGGGCTCTCCCCAGCTGCTCCGGTCGCCACGGTGCCCTCAACGTTCGCCGCTTCTTTTAACGGCGATTCCTCCGCGGCCCTGTTGGCAGCCGGTGCCGCGGCAGCTCCGAGTGCGAGGTTCGGGAGCGGCCGCGGGCGGAGCCCGGGTGGGAAGTGAGCTCAGGCGCACAGGAAATCCCGCCCGTGCCGCGGCCCTGTGTTTGCGCTGCGGGCAGAGAAAGGAGCGGAGCGCCTGCAGCGGCCCAGCCGAGCCTGCCGCACGACACGGGGCCGAGCCATGTCTGACCAGGTACGGGCAGCCGTCCCGGCCGCGGGGGGACGGCACGGCGAGAGCGGCGGCCCCGGGGGCGCGGGAGGAGCCGCCTGCGCCCCCCCGCCCGCACTCTCCGCGGCCGCGGGGCAGCCCCGGCCCGGGGCGAGCGGAGTCGCGGCCGCCCGGAGGGCGCCGGGGGGATTGTTCCACTAGGGCGGTGTGAGTGGATGTGTGTGGATGCCGATCCCCGACCTCGGCCAGATACGGGCCCTCTCCCCCCGCATTTTAATCCTTTTCCCCCCTTCCTTCGGGGTGTTTGGCGAGGAGGGCGGGCGAGCTCCAGGCAGGGATACTCGGGGGCCGGGGCGGTGTCCGGACGGAGCGGGATCGCCGCCGGGGCAGTCCCGGCCCTGGAAACCCGGGAGTGCAGCGAGGGGTGAGCCATGTTGCACAACAGTTGTTTCCTTTCCTTTTCGATTTCCCGGGTGTGTGGTGGGATGCTTTTCCCCCGGAGCGGGCTTTGTGCGGGTTAGGCTAGGCTTGCCAGGTCCTCTGTTCGCCCTAGGAATGCGAAAGCCTGGTTTTCTCCCCTTCTTTTCTCAGCTGAACGTTGTTTGCCTGTATTAAACACGCCGTCCTTTATCAAGGCTCCGTCCTGCCTTCGCGCCGAGTAATATTCTCGTTATATCCCTGTCATTTCTGTCTTCTGAGAGGGGGACTTAAATAGGTGCTTGTACCGCAAGTTCCTGGGTTGCTCGGCCTGGCATGCGAACAGTGCTTTGCTTACAACTATTGCTTTAGGCTATGTGACCTGCTGGTGGAAAGTTAACACAGCGTTCCGGTTTTAATTTGTGTGCTGTTTTGCTTTATTTTCTATATTGTCGTCATAGGGCACTGTTTTCTAACTTTGTTTTTTCCCGAAGTCCAACCATCATGATAGTGTCAGTACCTAGAAATGTTTCTTGTAGTGCTGTGAAGAATAGTACTGGTGCCAGCCAGGAAATTAAAAGTCCCCAGGGACAAGGCTCAGCTTAGTGCATACCGTGCCTGCTTCGGGGAGTAGCCTTGGTGCAGAATGAGCGGTGAAAAGAAGCCAGCGCTGTGTGCTGGTGGTCTTCCTCCCCGCCCCCGACTTTCCAGCACAATGCAGCTGACGATGGTGCTGCTGCCTCTCAGTGCCTGGGAGAGGGGCAGCTGGGAGCAGAGTGATTGCTGCCTCCTGGGAGGACACACTGCCCCTGTAGTAAAATATGTGAAAGTGATTGCATTAAAAAAAAAAAAAAGAAAAGAAAAAAAAAAACCCACCAACAATTTCTGAACTAGATTTTATAGACAGATGTTCACGTGACCTGCTCTGTAGCTGTCTGCATACGTGAAGCATGGCGTGTTTTAACAAATAGCAGCTTTCAGTAGTGAGGTAAATCCTTCTCCAGGCAAGTTCTGCTAAAACACATGTGTATTTTGTCTTTGGGACTGCTTCGAAGTATGTAAAATTCCATGTATGTGATAACCTGTGTATCTTAAAAGTCTGTGAGTAAGGATCCTGCTGTTTATTTTTAATAGATAAGCAAAATACTGTTAGGCTTTGTGTCATTCATTTCTGGGGGGCTGTGCAACAAGAACTAAACAAATGTTTAAGTGGAAGGATAATGTAAGGTTATGCAGCACTGTAAATTTTGTTCCTCTGTTTATCAATTCTACAAGAATAACTGGATTATCTAAAGTTGTGAGTTGCTTAGAGTATTGTTCTTTTTGTCCCTGGAATTAAGTTAAGAGGGGGGTCATTTATCACCAGTAAAATAAGGGGTTACTTTATTTTTAGTGGGAAATTGACTTTTATGATAAATAAAAATGCTTGAAAGAAAGGCAGACTTAAAAAAACCCCACATGGTTGCTTAGTGGGATCTAAGCAAAAACTAAACAAAACACAAGTTGATTTCCCCTCCTTTAAGTGTCTTAGGCTGTTCTTGCTTTATTTCACTCTAATGTTATCTGTTCATGTACTGCTAATAAAGAATGCTGTAGTTTGTATTTTTGTTTTCCACTCCTGTAAAAAATGAATGAGTTTATATGCTTTGTTAGGAACTATGTTATACTTCTATTCCTCTAGTAATTTTGGTTTTGTTGATTTTTCTTTAAAATGCTGAGTATGGGGTTTAGTTTTCTAAGTTAGACATTGAAGTTTGAGCCCTTCTGAAAATTGGAGGAGGAAACTTGCAGTATGTTGCCTCACAGTGTTTGTTTTGTGTGTTTTATTTTTGTTAGTTGCAATAGCAATACCAGTGTGTTTCATCCAAGAAACTTTGTGTGCTTTTTAGGGTCATTATATAAGTGTGAGACAGTGCTAAGACCCTTATTTTGTGCTCTTCAGGAAAACTGAAATGAAGCCTTTAAATCCTCTAATGAAAAGTTAGAAATGGGAGTGTTGTGATATTTCTGTTCTCTTTGCATGGTGTTCATGTCCTATTTCATAGGGCATCCTAAAGCACCTTTCACACTTCTCACAGTGCAAGAAGTCTGGAGGCTTGCTTGCTGATTGCTGATACAGGATTTTGTTAATGAATGCTAGTAGTTTTAACAACTTTGCAATCTCCTTCCTTTTTTTATTCTGAAGTCGTCTTGTGTTACCTTAACCATTTGGCATTGAATGGCAGTATAGCTCACTGACAAACTGCAGAGAGCATTTTCAGACTTGCTGGGTCTTGTATCCTGATGTAAAATATTTTGCTCCATTTCTGAGCTTTGATTATTGGCACTTCTGTTATTTGATTTAATATTATTTCTCTTTTCCTAAAGCTACAGTTTTCTTTCCTCTTATTTTGTGGGTGAGAGGTTGTGGAACTTTAAACGAGCATTTTTATGGTTTGAAGACTCCAATCTCCTCTGCTTATGCTACTGTTTGCTGCTTTCCCTATTTGTTTTTAATACTAGTCCCCTTTCCTTGAGGATAGGAATCAAATATGAATCATAATTTTATCAGTCATATTGGCCAGAGGCACTGTCATAGTAGCAATGATCGTTAGTAATACCTTGTACAGGATGATTTGGTTTGGAAGCCTGAATAGGTTAGATCTGTTAGATGTGTTACAATGTACAGAACTATGTAACTACTACAAATACCTCTACTGCTGGGATAATATGCTGCCATGCAATTTGTAAAGTAAATTTAGACAGTGACTGACCTTAAATGTCATGCAAAGGGACAGAGTGTTCTTACAAATTATTTCAGTAATAGTGAAACAGAAGCTAGTTTTGAAGTTACAGACTTCAGATCAGTAGAGATCTGAATCTTGCTCTGATTCCTAGAGGTTAGTAATCCTGCATAAAGACATTAAAACTGCTGTTTGTGTAAGTTATCAGAACAAGTTGCAGGTTCTTATTTTTCTTTCTTTCTGGTCAGGAGTGAATACCACTGTGTTTATATTCTTGCAAGTAGTCCCAGAAGCTTAGAGTCCAAATAAGTTACAGAAAACTTAGGTGGGGAACACAGGGGATCTGTGTTACCCATGAAGAACTCCTTCCATGCTTATAAAGTGACTTGCTTGAAGTCCTGTGTGTGTCAGGCTTCTTGAAAGCTTGGGCTGAGTTTTTTGGATTTGAGCTTGAAGGGTGATGAATCAGACCCTGCAGTTTAGGTTGTGCCTGGATGAGTATTCAAAAAATAAAAGGTATTCAAACCAGGTGGAGTCTCTAGTTCATACTTCTTTCCATTGTAGAAACTGAATTGATCTGGGTTGAGGCAGTGACTCAAACTGATAGAAAGAACACTTCCTCTCTTTCTTTATTCCAGATTGAGATTTGTACAGATGGGAAGGATGTTTGCTGACTTGGCCTATGCCCTTTCTTATGATCTTTTAATGTTCAAAGTTGTGTGTGTTTAACTTCTTTAAGGAGAAGGGGGCAAAAAGCTTAAAAAGGTTTTAATCTGAAGATAGGGACCTATGTGGAGGGACTTTATAGAGAAGGTTAGTATTTGCTGTGTTTTTGGCACTTGAGTCTAAATTTCAAGTCCAACAATACAAAGGATATTTCTGTACATTTAGCAAAAAGTCCCTTTTGGGATGGCAGCCTGTGGTAGGCACCTTTACATATTTTGTTTATTTTGTCTACAATGTTAAGCAGTAAAATATAAAAGGAAGATTTCAAACATGATCAGCAGGGTACCTGTGGTTATGACTACTGAATGAAACAATTCTTCACTGAGCACTATCTAGACCTGATGTCTGTAAAACCCCTTTGTCCTGCAGTGGAACATAGCTAAAAGCCTGATGCAGGATATGTAGTGACAGGCAAGGAATGGGGTTAATAGTACCTGATTTCTCACTTGTTTCATCTATCAACCAGTAACATGAAAACTCTGATGTCCTTAATTAATGTCTTAGAGTGTGTAACACTTAAACCCTTTTGATGAGCTTTAGTGCTCAAGTTGTTGAATCAAACTTGTCTGTACAGTTTATTCTTATCCTGGAAAGATATCAAAACACTATAGTGCTTGGAACTGCACCTTTCAGAACTTTGAAGTATTGTGGTCTTCAAACAAATGTGGTAGAAGGAAGCTCTTTTGTTGTCATAGAAAAGAAGGTAGCTGACCAGCCTTTTGAAAATAAGGACTACCTTTGATGCAATGGGTTGAAAAATGTTTGCATGGTTCACTCTCTTTAAGTTGATAGGGTGTCACAAGTGCTTTCTGTTTACTCTCCTCACAATGTTCCTTTTTTTCTGTCAAATATCTGAGCCTCTTAGTACGCTTCTTGTGGGGTTATTGCAGTTTGTTTTTTGTCTAGGAATTAGAGGTATAAAATCACACTTCTTATTTTTGTATGTCATCTCTCTCAAAATGATTCTTCTCTCATCTCTTATGTTCTTTATGCTGTTTCTTTCCTCTCATTAATTAAACTTCTCACAGGTAGACAGATAACCTTTCATACTATGTTGCTGTTATTTTTGTGAACACACACAGAAAGGAGAGAAGACATCTTGAGCAGTCTAATTTCATCCAATAAAGAGGATGACAGCTGCCATACTGCCCAGTGAAAGTAATGAAGTGTTGAATTGATCAGGCTTTTTTTGTTTTCCTTGCAGGAAGCAAAACCTTCAGCTGAGGACTTAGGAGATAAGAAAGAAGGGGAGTACATTAAACTCAAAGTCATTGGGCAGGTGAGTTTTTTACATAGTTGCTTGTTGACATTTGATGGAGGTGTGACTTCTTGTATGGTAGAAATGACTAAATGCAAGTTGATACTTTCAGTTCTTCAATGTGATCTTCCCCTACCATAAAGTACTTTCAGTTGCCAGAAATGTGTATTTGTATACTCTGGTGTGCTTTTTTTGATTCATTGAGGGATTAATTTATCCAAGGGTATGAATAAGTGGCAAACTTGATAAATTCAGGTCCTCAAAGTTTGTGTAGTACCCTAGGCATGAGATCAGTTTTCTTTTTCAGGAATAGGAAAAGGATTGTTGGCTGCCCTGTTGGTAGATGTAGCAACGAGATGAATGGTGGATTAGAAGTCTGTATTCTGTCTGTGTTGGAATGTGAATGTCGAGAATGTTGGAATCTTCTGTGCAAAGAGCCCCTAGCTCAGATGACTTAACTAAGATTGTTTGAGTTGTATTGTTTCCTGCAGTTGGGTGGAGACAGATGACTTTCAAGTAGGACTGACAGAAACTACCTTACCTTTTGATAGCCTAATCAGCAATTGCAAGAACACATTGAAAAGCTGAAAGTGGCCCACATGTCTTTTGCACAGAACCTCTTGCAATCTGTTTTATCTGTAGCCATTTTGACAGTTGCAGCTACTTGTATTTTATGGCTGGTGGGAAGGACTACAGAATAATAAGACCTGAGATTTCTCCTTAGGTTAGTCTTGTGTTGCCAAGTCTGCCTGCACCTAACTTCTAGATAATTACACTAATTGAACGAGGTTTCATATGTATTTTGAGGTGCAAGCTTTAACTTGTCTCTTTAGGAATCTTAGAGCAGAAATCCCCTGCATATGTATGTTTGTATTTCATAAGTATATCATCTGGATAAAGATGGTAGCACAGACTGAACTATGTATGGCTTTTAGTAATTTTAAATCCAAAACCTCCATGCTGAGCCTAAGGCTATACTATGCCATCTGTTTTTTTTAAGAAGAACTTCCTGTGGAAGTACATAGTGAATTTAGTGACTGATAAATCATCCTGGAGGTTCATGATACAATGCACCAAGGTATGCATGGTGATATGCCATATTTCATGATATGACATGCCATATTTCTTGTGAGTTTTATATAAGTTTTTTCTTAACGGAATGTTTAAAAATAAAAAAGTTAGCAGTTACTACAAGGAGAGTAAAATTTTTTCTTTTCTGTCCTTAGGACAGCAGTGAAATTCACTTCAAGGTGAAAATGACAACACACCTCAAGAAACTCAAAGAATCATACTGTCAAAGACAGGTTTGTGAAACAATGACATTTTTCAAAAAGAAAATAAAACCCCAAACCACTTTTCTCACTGTACTTGCAAATAGACTTTTGAGATATCTGATGGTACAAATATAATGGATCTCCTAATTTCTTTTGACAAGTAAAAGCATTCCTGTGTAAGACAACTGTGAAGTTATACCCTAAGAAGTCTGCAATATTATTTGTGGATGTAGGTAAATAATAATTGTTACAGAACAAAAAGTTATCTTCACTTCCAGATTCTGTGGCAGATATTGTGGATTCACAGCTGCTATTTCCGGAAGCCCTGGCCTAGTTTGCCCTCAGCTTTGGGGATAGGTGCCTTATGTGGCCTTTTCTTGGATAAATGTGTTGGAGTTCACTTCAGGAGATACAATCATAAGTAATAATACTTCGGGGGCTTTTTCCTAATACTATGAGACAAGTTGAACTTGTCATTGAAGTGTTCTTTTGCAAAATGTGTTCTTTTTTGCTGTCTTTCTGGAGTAGGAGGAAAGAAGAGATCAAACACCAGATACATTTGTAGCCAAATACAAATGGTTAAAAATATGATTAATTTTAAAACCCTGCAATTTAAAAAAAAAAATCTTGGAAATAATTCATGGAGTAGTCTTACTAACTAATGAACATCCATGTGTGGAATTCTTTCTTAAAGAGATAATTGTTTGAATGAACACACCTGTATCTCCCAAGCTGAATTCTGGAGGGTCTATGATTTCCTTTGCAGTAGTCAAAACAGCTTTTGGTGTCAAGTAGCCTTTCTCTGGTAAAGGGACTATGAACAGTTCTTCCACATTGGCCATGGGATTGTTGAAAGAGTGTGAAGATCTGTCCTTACCTGAAAAAATTTTCTGCCTAGTTATTTGCATGCAGTATTTGAGAGCTAAGTGATAAAATTGTGTCATATTTCACATGAGTTTGTTTTGCTCATAACTTGAAAGAGAAGGAAAAGATGAGGTGTTTGCCTTATCTAGTGATGTGAAGTATGACATTCTGCCAGAAGATGGGCGCATTGTGCAACAGACATACTTTAACTTAACTCTGTTTACCTTTGGGATGTTTGTTTCTCCTTGTTTGAGTGCTGTTCATTTTTCTCCCCCTCGGCTCTGCTCTTTCTTGTTCCCAGTGCTGAGCACTTGTAGAATTTGTAGTGGTAAAGCTTGCAATTCATACCTGTAGCCATAGAAGATTGGGGAAGCAAGAGTAGGAGTTCATGAAGTAAACATTATGTTCCTCCTGTTGTCTTAGGATCTCTAAATAAGGCTGATATGCAGTCCAGAAAAGTACATGTGTAATGATATCTTGGGAGAAAGGGTATAGTCAGTATTTAATTCATAAATAAAAACAATTTAAAAAAGCTAAAGAAACTTCCAAGTCGTTGAGCTAGAACTCCAGTGAGACTCTGGAATAAAAATTCATTTTGGCACTATCTTTTTGAGTCACTTCTTTGTAGTCTACATGAGTGCAATAGAATATCTGAGCTCCCTGTGTAACAGGAACTAATGCTCTTTTATGACTTTCATGTGTTGTTTTTATTTAAAATGTTTTTTCTTCTAGACCCGTACAAGATTCAGTAAGTAGCGGTTTTTTTCTTATACATCTGTTTCTTTTTTTAGGGTGTTCCAATGAATTCACTCAGGTTTCTCTTCGAGGGTCAGAGAATTACTGATAATCATACCCCCAAGGAGGTGAGTTTCTTTCTAGAAATATAGTTTGACTATAGTTCCTTAACTAGGATTTTTTAGTAAAGCAGATGGGCAGTTTGGAAAGAGCCTGTTTGGACCTCCATGTGTAATGCCTCAGAAAGGAGAGTGTAGTCACTGCTTACTAGAGAGGGGGGAAAACATCAAGGGAATCTTCCTGTTGTTAACCTTGAACTTCAGTATGTCTTTGGAATAAATAAGTATTTAGTTCACATTTAGTAGATCTAAGTGTAAGTAAACAGAAAACAGTTACTTCTGACCAGTGACTTCCACCAATTGTTATGAAAAAGCAGGAAGAAACTCATAATAATGACCTTCTGAAAATACCAAACAAACTTGTTCACTGTGAAATTGAACAAGTTGCTCTCTGTGAGAGAATAGTTGTAAACAGGCTTTGAGTTGCAAGGTATAGGTGTTAAGCTGTATTGTGAGCTAGTAGTGCACTACAGTATATATAATTCACAAGGCTCTACAGCTAGTGCATTGACTAGTGAATATCACTATATCACAGGATGTTGATGTCCTTGTTCCAGGCTGATGTGTACTGCTCCACAAGCGGGTCTTTGCTGTAAGGCTTTTGCTTTGACTCAAATACCTAAGTCTGAAGAAAAAGGTCTAAAAATTGTGAATGTTGTTTAGTGAGATAATGACTGAAACTTTCTTCACCCCTTTGATGAATTATGATGGGAGAGAGCAACAAAGCATTGTCTAATTTGTCTAGGACCTGCTCTGATTTCTTCTCTCACCAGATTTATAACAATTATTTGCTGTTTTTTTTCTCTGTTCTCACAGCTGGGGATGGAGGAGGAAGATGTGATTGAAGTTTATCAGGAACAGACGGGGGGTCACTCAACAGTTTAGATCCTTCTGATTTTCTTCCCCCTTAATCCTTTTTTATTTTTAAATAATAGTTCTTTTGTAATGTGGTGTTCAACACTGAAACTGGCACCCCATCTCTGGGAGTTTACTTTCAAGCGTCTGGTATTTTGAATTCTCGTGCTCATTATACACTATTGTTTCTGTTTTCATTGTGCTGAACTTCTGTGATCCAACTGCAACCTTGCTCCCCTCTTCCCTTCTGCCCTCCCCTTTAGGAATACATGTACTCACATGCATTTGTATGTTCACTGGGTTCGTGCATTTCAGGCACGAAGGCTGTAAGATCTGCCAGGTGGGCGAGTGTTCTTAACGACTTCCATATCTGCCCTGAAGTTTTGATGTGTGACTGTCTCACTCCTGGACTATAACTTTCAGTGCGAGATGAAGTTTTTCAGAGAACTAAACTGTGGAGAAGTTGTGTGTATCCATAACTCAGAGCTATTTTGCTTAAATTGTGCTGATGGCCCAATGAAGATTGCCAAGATGGAAATGGAAAAGCTAGAACCGTTGTCATCCGTTCCTTGCTCCAGAGATGGCTTCGCTGAAGACGTGAAATTGAAAACCCTAATGATTTTTAAATATTACCGGAAGAGCCCAGAAGCATTTTAACCTCATATAGCAATTAGTACGTACAGGTATCCATGCAAGAATGTTCACAGCAGCCAACTGGTGTTACTTTGACACTCTTGTTTGTACCTTTTGGCCTGGGACGTGGGTTTTGAATGGACATTGTCTGTACCAGCTTCATTTAAAATAAACAAGAAAACCAATTTTATAAACAACTTGCATTTTCTTTTCAAATGTTTGGAAATGAGCAAAACCATTAGAAGTTATAATTAGGGTATGCTTTTCCAGTGACTATAAGTTGAAGACAGAAAAAAAATTGTGCTCTGTAAATATACCTCATAAAATTTTTTTTTTCTACTCGCCGTAGGAAAATACTTGATTTGCTTGTTTTGCAGGTGAGTCTTAGAGACTACTAGCTGTTTCTTTTCTTGAAGTGAATAGTCACAGTTACATAAATCTTCACTTCATGCACAGAATTTAAACCAAAAATGCAACTCGGAAGTAAATAAAGATGGCTTTTAATGTCTGGATTTCATATGATATGGTACCATTAAATAATCTATGATGGATGACACGAAAATGTCATGACGGTTCATTGGGCATCATTATCAGGGTCTACATGTTCCAGCTACCTGCAGGTTATAAATGGTCAGTTTGAGAACTTGTTACTGGATATAAAAGCTGAGGTGGGAGATTATGGGCAGAGTAGTGTGAAGAGAAGATTTCAGTACTCTCCCTGCTTCACCTCTTTTGCAGATGAATAGGACTTGTTTGGTAAATCGAGTTCCATATAAATGCCAGCTTCTGTTAAAGACACATGCTGGCACACTTGGAAAAAATAGCAGATTTTAATTACCTTTTTTATGGCATTTGCTGTAAAGCTAGACGTGCATTTTCTTTCATGCTTGTGGTTGTCCTCTTCCTGATTTAGTAATACTTTTGTATACATAGTTGCACTACGCAATTTTTTAAAGATTAAAATTTTTGTTCACAAAATGTCAGAATATGGGGTTTTCTTGAAGTATTTTATGTAATTCAGCTCTTAAAGAAAGAGGGATTGCTATGATGATGTAGAATAACACAGCTTGTCTGCACTTACCTCCAATTGTTTTTTAAAATACTAAATATATTTGCTTCAGAATACCAGAAATGAAACAGCCTTGTGACTCTTACCAGATCATCTTTTAAATTAAAATTTGTATGATGCTCTTTTTTTGTAGGCAAGTTCCTATTATCTCTTCTGCAAACTAGGAACAGGTGCAGCTTACTGGGGTCACTCTGGAAGCTGAAAGCGGAGCTGAGAACTGAATCCACATCCCTGGGGTTTCATGCTAGTACTCTAGTGGCTGCCCTGACTATCTTTGCTTCTAGCTGTTCACTTTCCTCTTCCAAATCTGTTTTATATGCTCATTTATATCAGCTTTCTAGCTGAAGTACTGCATTTGGTTCTCTTGAGACTGTGGAGGAGGGTTTTCTGCAAAATGCAGCTTCAGTAGGATGAAGCTCAAGGCAAAGATTGCTTTCTGTTCTGTAACCTTGTCCTAAAATACATCTCTTTATAGAGTGGATGTGGAACCAGTGACAGACTGATTTGACCTCTTTCTCAGACTTCTTGTGAAGCCTTAAAGAGCCTCAACAGAGCTGCTGGTCCAAAGTCATGTCTTTGCTGATAGAACAGTAATGATGGGAAAACTGCCTCAAAGATGAGTATTGAGAGCTCTGTGCAGAATGAGAAGACACATGTGCTACAGATACACTAGTACCCTTCCTAAAGAAGTTAATTCTTGGGAATTTTAAAGTAAAACCTGAGTTTTGAAGTCGAGCTAGACTGGATTCCCTTTCTGTCCTTTCCTTCTGAGCTAGTCCTTTCCAAAGAATTTCTTAAAAAAAGGTCTAGAGTGGAAGTTTTAAAGCACTTATAGTTTCAAAGGCTATAACTGGAAATAAGGTTGGATTTCATATGTTGGAGAAAAGCATAATATCTTTCCTCTTGCAATTTTTCTCTTTGCTTATTTGTATATTAGAAAAAGATTTGTTTTTAAGTGCTTAAAAGTATGTGTTGGGAGAATAAAACCACCTTCACTGAGTCAGTTATGGAATAGAATGTGGAAGTTAATACTTTATTTTGAATTGTGACAATACATTTAGTATTCACTATGGTGATGTATAAAAGCTTTATTGAAAGGCACTTTATAAAACTATCAGTCTTAACAGCTTTTCTTAAAGCTGCTCTGCCTAAATGATTTGTGTATTTTCTTTAAGTATAAACATGTCTGCATGATCACCAGTTTGATAAAATTAGGATTTTTTGAAGTGAAATGCATAAATGTTGGCAGGATTTGAACTTCACTTAATATGTTAGATAATGCTAAAATGTGAATTCTGCCATGAGTTTTGACTAGCCACGTATTGTTTTAGAAACTACGGTTGTTTACTAGTTTTTAGCTTTTCCTAATTTAAATGGAAATTATTTAAGAATACTCTTTTAAAATATTTGTGTTGACCTGTGCTGTGCATCTTCAGTGTGCACACTTGAATTACTGCTGTTCAGGTAAATTGTCATAAATGAGAAAATCAACCTCTGAAGCACTCTACAGAGCCCAGTAGAAATTTTGCTGGATGTTTAAACTGGTTTTGGTTTGCTTTTAGAACCAGTACTTAATGCATACCTAATGCAGTTCAGCTCCAATTTAGAGACTGCAAAAATTGATTATTCTCCACAGGAAACTCTACAGGAACTGCAGTATGAATTGAATCTGCAAGTGTTACACTTTGCCAGAAAATATCAGAGAAGAAAAAAAATCCAGAATAATCGGATTAATAAGGAAGATAAGAATTTAACCTTGCTATTGTTTTTCTGTAATATTTTTATTGCTGAATCTGAAATCTAGCTTCTCCTTACAGTAGCATGTTTATTGCAGTTTATTGTTTTGGAGGATTCCTCCAGAAGTCAGCACTGAGGTATTTCATACCTTTTTGAACCTAGTGATTTCATTGTTTTAACACAAAATGGACCAAAGTATCTGTTCTGGAACCTCTGGAGGTCAGTCTGGATTCATTTCTACTGGCTGATCAAACATGACTGATTTTACTTCTTATTGTTGGGATGTCAACACAGATTAGTGCTGCAGTCTAGGAAAATAAATATGTGAATGAGTAGCAGCACCTGTGCCAAAAGGTTTCTCTTGAGCCAGATTGGATCCTTGAATTTGAGTGCAGCTGAAAGTTTGCTTCAATGACCCATTCCTAGCAGCAGGCATTTACTTGCTTTTTCATACTGGTTTCAGGTCTAGTTTTTCAAACAGGTGAGTGTGAGAGAACGCTTGTGGATGAAGGATATGTTGAGTGTGTTCCAGTCTGGTAGCTTCCATTAGTCATGCTCCATGGACTGCTGAGGTGGTTCCAGATTTGTCCTTTGCCTCCAGTGTTAATAAAAGGGATGCAGACAGAATTCCTTCTGGGGCCAGAAAGCCAGTGCATTGACTTGACATGTAGACACTTGGTGAGTTGCTACTGGTGCACTGGCACTTTGATTTTTTTTATTTTTTTATTTTTTTTTTTTTAATTGATTTTGCTGCAGTGCTTGTGGCACCTTCTGTAGCACTGAGGATGGACGGGAGCCTGGGCTTCCCCAGGAGCTGTCTTTGAGCAAGCTTTGGAATAGGCTGTGGAAGAACATGTTGGCTTGTGCTGATACCTTCTTGTAGGCCAGCTTGTCTTCTTGTCACAACAGGAAGAGTAGAGCAAGTGTTAGCTGCTAGTTGCTGTTCAGCTGTAGTTACTGCTTGGCCTCTTATCCCTGGCAGTGCTTTGTGGCTCATAAATTGGCCTAGAAGGCCTGTTATGCAGTTTGGAGTGTTTTAATCTGTACTGTGCAGCCTCCCAGTTTGTGTTCTGAGGTCCTGCAGGAATTTGTGGAAGTTCTGGATACTGCTCTGATGGATTGTGTAAAGGTAACCATAACTTCAGGTGTTCAGGAAAATCCAATTTGTTTTTTTTCTGTAATATATTATAAACACCAAAATAATTAGAGAATACAGGTGTATGTCAATTGCTGGTACAATTTGGGGAAATATTGAAAAACTTGTTAAATAGTAAAAGAAAAGCATTCTGTCTTGGGGCTGGAGTTGATGGCAGTTTCCTGAGGTACCAGTGGTGCTCTCCAGTGTTAACTACTCTGATGGAACTCCTACTACAGAGGTATTTTTGTAGAGGCTGGCACTAGGTGTAAAGATGTGTTGATATAACTGAAGAAAAAAATTAACATCACTCTTTGATTAATAGCTACATACCTGATTAACATTAAAAGCTGTGCTTGTCATTTGGCTTCCTCTAGAGGTAGTCTAGCATCTTCCTCTTTCTTTGTTTGCTCCTCAGCCTTATTTTGTTACCTTTTCTCAGTTTTTTTCCCTTTGAATTCCAGGTGTTCTACTGCCATGTCAACCAGCTGCTGGCACTCTTCCTCTAACCACATTACCCCTTCTTTTTGTCTGCTTTTTTGTGCCTCTTTGAAACATCGCCAACGACTATTGGTTGGTTATATACTTTCTATTTAGGAAATAACCTTATCAGTTACAGATAAGAAAATACTGTTACAATACTGGCATTACAAGCATTTAATATTGTCTCATATGAGTTTTTCTTAGATTGTAACTGGAGTTTTGTTCAAGCCTTTCTCTGCAACTATTTGTTAGAACCTCTTTTTTTAAGGGCACATGCTGGGAGTTGGGCTTTCAGAGAAAACATAATGAAAACAAACGATTCATGCTATGATGTAGCATGGATGTTATTGCCAGGAATCTTGCACATTGTATTGTAGCTAGGCTATGGAATTCCTCTTTTTATGCACTGCAGGGGCTGTGGCAGAGAGGACTATTATTACCATATCTGTTTAACAGAGCAGCAGCTTAGGTACTAAAAGTTTGGGATGTAGTGTCACAGGAATTTCAAGGCAGACACACAGGCTGTGTCTTTACCAGAAATCATCTATTCTGATGAACTATCTGCTGCTAAAGTAAGCATTAGTCTTTCAGTAGACCATCTGCTGCTCCATGTTCCTCTAGCTGTTGCTTCTTCTAGAACTGCAGAAGCTTCCTGTGGTAATCTGGCTGCTGCTGCCAAATATGTTCTTGTGCTGTTTTCTCTAATTGTGACTTCTTTGCTGCCACCTCCTCCTCATGGCACCTCCACTCCTCTAGTTTCTGTTTCTGTAAACTAAAACGTAAATGATTATTAATTGCTATAGCAACCTTGGGTTTGCTGAGCATTCTTGCCAGAAGAGCAGATCCTAGCCCAAGGAGCTCAGCAGATTGCCAAAGCGAAGGGGAGAGAGCAGAGAATAAAGGGAGAATGGGTGCTGATTAGTGTTATGTAGCATATTGTCTGGTTGGTTCAGATATATTAAAAAAAAATTATCTACTTTCCTTCACACTGTTTGTAAGGGGGCGAAAACCTGCATTGCATTTGTCACACGTGCTGTTGAGAAGGATATGAGGAATATGGGATACAGGTATGTCACTTACATGGAACAAAGATTTGGAGAAAAGGCCTGAAGGAGTACGGAGGAACAGTTAGGAAAGTTTGGTAAGTAAGAGCTGGAAGAAAAAATTGGAATGCATCTTCATGTAACAAGGACACAAACCCAAAACAAGAACCCAGGCTATGCAACAAATGAGGCAATGGAAAGCCTTGGCTGACATTTAAATATAAACAGAATGACAGTAAAATGGGCTATTTTTGTAGGAGGATTCACACTGAGAGTAGGGAGGATCAAAGAAAGTCAAGGAGGTTCATGAAGCAAAGGAATATTCTCCTTATTCTGGGAATGGGAAGTGGAGGAAAATAAAACTAAAGGTCTTCCACCTCACTGAGTGTGATTCAAGATATTTTCCAGTCATCTTGATGTTCTCAGTCCAGCAGTTTGACTTGAGCGCCTATTTACTTTCCTTGAAATAAAGTTAAGCAGGGCATGGCACAAATTAAAAAAAAAAAAAAAAAAAAAAAAAAAAAAAGTTTTAAAAGTATTTCTTTTCAGACACGTGATTAAAACCTGCTGCTTTAACTAATGGGATTCTCGGGGATGCCTGTTTTCGCGGGAATGCGCTGCAGTGTGTCCAGGCGTTTCCAGGTAGGCTGCAGCTCCTCGGGAGCACCCGAGGAGGCCGCTGTTGTCCCCGGGAAATGCCGTTCCAATGACAAATTACCAGACTGACGCGATGTGCTGAGATGGTGTCAAATGCGCTATTCTGTGTGAGCAAAACGTTCCAAAAGGTGAATAGAAATGTTACAATTAGATTGCACAAGAGCTTGTTTCTCATACTGATCGGTTTCCCAGAGCTTTGCCTCAAGTATTTATTTGGTTTGGTATTGGTCTTTTCCCTAAAGCTGTGTCAGCAAAGGTAAAGAGCAAAAGTGCTCTTAATGCCTTTTTTTCCTTTTTAGTGCGTTTTTTAGTTTTCTGGGGGTTTTGTTGTTTGGGGTTTTTTTTGTATAATATGCTTATATCATTAAGGAATAACCTACATTGCTACAAGATCTTTATAGCCATGTGCTGAGGTTTTTGTCAGAGAATATAGTGGATTTGGTGTTGTATGGAAAGCGTGAAATATCATCTTCATGAACTCTCTATAAACTAGGCACAAGTAGGTTGAAGACCTACATTCGTTTAATTACTTCAATTCACTGTTGATACTGATTTTTTTCATTATCCACAAAGACTTTGAAAAGTCAGAATTCAGAGTAATGACAAATGGATGAAAGTATTAGAAAAAATGGAGTTAATTTAGTAGATATACATGCAATACTAAGCTTAGGGAAAATCTAATATACTACTAAAAGATGGAACTTTATCTATGCACATGTTTGAGATTAAAAGGTTTGTGTTGTTATACTCTAGTTTGGAATTTGCCCGGGAGTGCTGAAGCAGATTGCTGGCTTCTTAACACTCTGTTGTTGGTCTTCTGTAATGTTAGAAGATGTTTTGTTGTTATCTATGTTTTTTCATGCTGAAACATCCTTAGGTGTGGATGCATGTGCCTGGCTTGCAAAAGAAAAGCAAAGACAACAATAGATCTTGTCTCAAATGAGAACATTATCCTTACTAACCACATGTCCTCCATGCTCCTCTGTTGTTCCTTTTCCAGATCTACCTTCACTTTTTCCATTTGTTCCTACTATTCGTTTTCCATTTCATTTCTTGTTCCTTCCTCTTCTTCACTTCTGACATTGCCTTTCTGCCTTCCTTGTTCTCTTTCCTGTGCAGATTTCTCTTCTTGGCATTTTTCAGGACGAATCAGAACAAGAACATCAACTTTAAGTGCATTATTAATTATATTGTGGAAATGATTAAATGATTATTTATCTATTATTAACTGAGATATAAAATTTCTGAAAGACGCATCTCCATGTACTTATTAAAGTTGTTTTGACTTCTGTGGGAGTTTTCTGGTCACTGTGACCAATGGCACCTGTTTTCTCTATATGGTAAATGCTTTTTATATACATTTTTTTTAAATTTTTTTTTTCTTCCAGTAGATACTTGCCTTTGTGATACCTGATGACTCTTATGCTAATTTGCTGGTATTTAGTGTCTCAAAATGTTGCTACTTAAGCTGTATTCTTGAACCTCTGCCAACTTTATATTTCTCCCTGTATTTTTTCTAAATATTTTTGAAGTTGTAGCAAGGGAGGAGTCAGGTACAGGGGATTCCTCCAGCCCCAGAAAACAGGATACTGAGGAAACAGGTAAATTTTGTTAGCTCTGAATGGTCAGCTAGAGGATCACTGGTGAAACAGGAAAGCTATTGACAGTCTGTATTTCTGGAGTTTTAAACTAGGGCTGAGGAATACTTTTCCAGGAGATTTAGAGATTTAAGATGCATACCTGAACAGCTGTTTTACTTTGCCGTGTGGCGTCTCTTTTAAAGAAGGCATTGGGGAATGCTTCTGGGCTCCAGGTTTTCTGTGAGACTGGTCTTGGATATTTACAGTCCTGGAATTGCAGGTTTTGGAGGTCTCGACTCAGTGGGCAGCGGGATGGGTGGGCTGAAGTCTCTATATGTTCCCAGGCTCCCTCCCACACTTCTTCCCAGCACTGCTGCCTTGGCCAGTTGGCAGGGGAGCATGAAATTGGGGCAGGTGAGCAAGCAACCATGGATACGTGGTGTGAGGGAAATGCCGTATCTGCCTATGTGTGTGATGCTGAAGTACATTAAAAAACCCCACAAATCCTAACGCTAATGAGGGTAGAGGAGAGGGGAACTTAGCTGTGCTTAGGGTGCAAACTGAGCTGGGGCAGCTGGGGAGCTCTTTCTGGCGTGAGGCAGCCCCAGGGGCAGGTCTTGTGTGGAGCAGTGCTGCCGGTGGGATCAGCTGAGTGGGGAGCTGGGGATAGGGGCCCTCAGTGCCTGCCCCGGGAAAGAGCCCCCTGCTGCCCCTCTGAGGGAGCCTCGCGATGGGTGGGGATTGCTGGGGGAGCTGGGACAGCACTCGTGGGGAGAGGGAGCCTGGCTGTCCCTCAGTGGGGCTGGGACAGGAGGGAGCCTGGCTGTCCCTCAGTGGGGCTGGGACAG